>NC_066581.1:533422690-533516327 GCF_024323335.1 Lathyrus oleraceus | reverse complement strand
AAATCATCCTCAGGTGAACAAAATTGATGCTTATACATGTGAAGATTAGTAGTATAGTTTGTTCACTGATATGGTGTATACTCTATATCAAGAATGTTCCTCATGCAAAGAAAAATTTAAAAGGCTAACGAACAAGCAGTGATTACTTACACATTTGATTTTGTTTAAGCTGATAACATCTTTCACTACTGATATAATCAAATAATCTGCCCGAGTCTTCTTCTCGTGTGACTTTGTTTACTTCCCCTATGCAGTGCTTAAGAGGTCAGCGGAAGACTTCTGCTTTTGCTTCTCCCAGAGTGACAGGGAATTCTGGTGGATCAGCCGATAGGTTTTAAGAGTGAAAAAAACAGAGAGTTTTAAGAGTGGAAAAAATGCAGAATGAATCACTCTAAAGGATTGCAGGTAATGTTGAATTTATAGGTTTCAAAGTTTGTTAGAAATTCAGCTCAAATGCAATATGAAATTCACTGCAAATTAATTTGTTAGCAAATGAACGCAAATCGTGTAGTTAGTTAGAATGAGTGGTTAATTTAGGTTCAATTTGATTTTTCTATTTTGAATCTGAATGTTAGTGATTAAGAGAGTTGTTAACTGTGTGATCATTCCGTTAATTGAAGAGTGAAGTAGTGTAGGAGACTTATATATGTAGGTGTTGTGCAGTAGTTTTGTCGAACATGAGGTGTGAAGTCCTGATTGACATTGGATTGCTGCAGTTTCTGAATTGATCTTACTGCAGAATGAATGATCTTCTTGCTGTAAAACAGTTTTAGTTTGTTATGTCTTGTTCTCTTGATGACCTTGCTGCCCTAAATTATCCCACTAATAAGCACTCTCCTGCAGTTAAAACTGCTATGTTAATATGTGTGCTATCTTGTTCGCTAACCGCTTGTGTGGGAGGTTTGGTTGTGTGCTTATTATGGACTATTTTTGCAGGGGCTGTTAGTGCATGTTTCGGAAATTGGAGGTTTGCAAATATTTGTGGCTAACTATGAAAGAATACTCATGGAGTGCTGACTGGATTTGTACAGAAGAGTTTTAGGTTTTGAGTGTAGAAGCAATGTGTACCTGCTTTTTCATGCATGTTGATGTATGGGAGCTTTTACTTGCTACAGGTGAATTAGAGTTTTAGGGCCTAAGTAAGTTGTCACTTAACAATCCCTGAGAGTGAGAAGGCTCTACACGAGTTTTTACGGATATGCCTTGCATCTTATTGTATTATGTATAGACACTAGGTTTTATTCACCATCTCATCGATGTACCCGGTTCTATAGAGTAGCTTAGTTTTGCAGTAGTACATTAGTTGCACTTATATTAACTGCACTGACCAATAGGGTTTTTTTGTCATCAGGTCTATTGCACAATCCAATTGGAATTGGTTCTGGTTGTTAGTTTTACTTGATTGTCAGAGTCTTTGCAGGCAGGTAGCACAACCTTGGTATGCTCACATCATGAATATATCAAAATCATCTTAAAGTCATTACAGGTAATAATGTTCTTGTGTTTTCTCTTTCCATTTGTTTTTTACAATATATGCAAGGTGATTGTTTTGTTATAAATACTAAATACTGCACAAATGCTACTTTCCAAATACAATGAGCTGTTTCTGGCACTTACTTTTTTTATAGTGGTGTGGTGGTATTGTGTTTTCATTTTGAAACGTACTTGTGGAGTCCCAACCCCAAACTGTATTAGATTTTTCTTGAGGAGAGTGGCTAGTCCTACAAGAAGGTTTGATGATTTCTCACTTCACTGTGACACCGCACCACTATACTAAGCCTGTTATCTCTATTTGTTATAGAATGATTGCTGTTAAATAATATGCTCTTTGTTTAGGAAAATCTTGTACTTAAGGTTAACCTTTTCAACCGCCTTCCATGTATTACTAGTAGATAGCTGATTCATCATGCTGTGTCATAATTTAATTAATTCTCTGTATTTTATGTTTGCTATACTAATAGTTTATAGTGTGGTGGTAGATTTTGATATCATTATACCATGTATAGATCACATGTAATAGTTTATAGTGTGGTTAACCTTTTCAACCGCCTTCTATATATTACTAGTAGGTAGATTTTGAAAGTGTATTCAATTTGTTAATTGCTCTGAAGCATCCTCCACACCTCTTATCAACGGCATGTCCGTGTCCAACACCGACCCAAATCTACATTCAATTTATTCATTTTTTCAAATTATTACTGGTGTCGACGTGTCCTACGTCCGTATTCTGTATGTTAATTGTATTATATAGAGATTTAAGTGCCTTGTCCGGGTTATTATTATCCATATGTAGTAACCGTGTCTTTAATAGATATTGATGCACATCAACTTGAAAAGTTGCAAATTATTTTTAACTCATTTCAGATCCAGTAATCTCCAATGCCCTTGGTGGAATTCTTGTTGGTTTAGTTACTAGCCATGATGGCGGTGTTGAAAACGTAACGTTGTAGGAAATAATTTTTTGCAGTTACTGAATATGATTCCGTTTTGTATGACTTCCAAATCATATTTTCTGATCTGTACAAATTTGCTTTAGTGGTTTTTCTTCAATGAAGTTACAACATAGCTACTGTTCATTTAAAATTAGCCATCTTCTTCTTGTGTCGTCTATAAGAAAAATTGCACGGTTGACTTAATATATCCTTGTTATGGTTTTATGGACAATCTTTCTCAATTATTATTATTTGATTGTGCAATTGTGAAGTTGTTATGATCTGCCTGTGATTAGTATGTTCTTTTATTTACTAAAATTATTTTGAATTCATAACTAACTTGATTGTCGGAGTTTTTGCAGGTACCGCATCTTTGGTGTGTCATGCTATGCTCATGAGTATGATGAAACAGAAAGGAAATGCAACATCTTAAAAACATGGTAGGAAGTTTACCTTTGATTTGAGCTGCTGGCCATGCTTAATAGTCCGGTCTTCAACCGTGCTGAGTGAATGAGATTCATTGACATGGGGGGCCTTCTGAAACATTGGAAATGGGCAGAGGCTGAAAACTTTGAGTGTCAGGCTGTGTTTGAAGTGGGGAGTCATGCCTCAAATATAAATTTTGGTGTCCTTAGTGAAAGTTGAAGCAAAACATTGGAAATTTGAGTTGTTCTTCATAATGCCTATTAAGCTCACGAGATCTTGCGAAAGAAATGGGAGAAGGTGTGTAGAGAAAATAAAAGGCGGGGAGGGGACTGGGTATATAAAATTTGAGAGCTTTCAACTTAGCTCTGGCTCTTGAGGTTGCATGTAGAAAAACAAACTCAGTTTTTGAAAACCAGAATTTCATGTATATGGACCCAACATATTATTCAAACAAGTTTATTTGACAGTAATATATAAGACAATTATTGCCCTTTGTAATTTTTACAAGTAAAGTGTAAACTTTGAATTTTGTTTGAAATCGTGATTTCCGTTTTTGATTTGGTTCTCACAATATAGATAATACATTCATAGAAAGTAAGTTACTTTAAGTTGTTGGTATCTTCCAAAGGTAATTAGAAATAGGATGTTTGGTTCAGTAGCACTTTCTAATTGTATCTTGTTCTTTTTCCTCTTTCAAAAGACTTCCCATAAAGGTCAATGCCACTCTTTTATGCTTATAACATCATGCGTTTTTATAATTCCGTCTTTTTCTTTATTCTAAAATGTTACTATTTTTATTTTCCAAAATTTTTTGAAGTGATAACTAACTTGTTCATCTGAGTCTTTGTAGGAAGGTATGTACGCTCTTGTCATGAATAGATCAAAATGAGTCTTGTGGTCATTTAAGGTAATGTTCTTCTATGGCCTCTGTTCATTTGATTTTTAGAATGTATGCTAAGTGATTGTTTTGTTACAAATAGTAAATACTGCACAAATCTATAAAAAATATTGGGCTGTTTCTGGCACTTTCTTTTTTATATTATACGGGTAAGGGTTGTATTGTGTTTTGATTTCACTGTTTTTTTGGTCATATTTGATAGGGAGAGCAGCAATTGAGGTTACAAATGAAGGTGTTGATGCTGCAGGACATACAATTGGTACATCTTTGGAGGTCATTTCCAACTTAGAGGAAGGTTCTCAACCCCGAGAGTATGATCAAACCAACATCACTAGCTAAAGATTATTTTGAATCCATAACTAACTTGATCGTCCGATACTTTGTAGGTATCACACCTTTAGCTAATGATGCTGGTTTCCTTTGCTGTGATCATGTCAGACTTGAGGCCCTTAGAGGTAATGTTCTTATGTTTGCCTCTTTTAATTTGGTTTCATTTGTTTGTGCTCAACAGATTATTCAGGTTCATTCGTTGATTTCGTTTATTAATATGTACAAGTTTTATAAAAACGTGAAGCCTTTTCTTGACTTGAACATTTTTTCAGATATTATTCAGGTTTTTTTTGAACTATGCAATGATTAAATGAACTTGTTCTTTGTCTAAATCAATATTTCTTCCATATTAAATCTGACTGCCTTACTTCACTTGTTCAATTTATTTTTTCTGAATTTATAGTAATTTGTGACCTTTTCCATGAGATATAGAAAGTGACGAAGGGAACCTTTGATTTGGAAGCATAATTCGGTCTGCACCCCAACTATTTTTCATAAAGAGTATCATGCATTACATTAGATTAAATCACATAAATTTGTTAATTAATCTATATAACCTACACCTCCGATCAAAGGTGTGTCCAATGTCAGACACGTGTTGGTTTCTGTTTCTGACACTGACTTACCACATTCAAATTATTTATTTTTTAAAATTAATACTGGTGTTGACGTGTCATTCTCGTGTCCCATGCTCGTATTGTATAAAAAAGTTTGAAATCCATAGTATGAAATTTCCAGTGCCTTGTTCTGGTCATTGTTATCCATATGTGGTAAATATGTCTTTAATAGATATTTATGTACATCAACATGAAAATTTGTATATTGTTTATAATTCATTTCAGATCTTAGTAATTTTCAACCATGACTATCAAAATCTTTTTATTGGGACTTTAGATAAAAAGTCATCCTGCATATGTTCTGATTTGTACAAATTTGCTGAGGTGGTTTTCCTTCAATTGTGGTTGCAGGGATTTGTCATCGTCTCAGTTTTATTCGATACAACATCTTGCCCTTATACACCTTAACAAAATGGGGTAGCCAGACGTAAAAATATGCATCTTGTAGTAACCGCTTGGACCTTACTTCTCTATGGTAATGTTCCATTCTGGTTATGGGGGATATTATGCTAATATGGCATGTTACCCTATAAACCTCATGCCCTCGTCTGTCCTTAACAACAATATCCCTCATTTAATTTTGTTGTTTCCTTATTCCCCTTCACCCAATTCCTCCTCGTGTCTTCGAGTCTACAATATTTGTTAAAGTAAATGCTCGTGACGGTGACGGTACGGTGATCGCCCATGGTTCTCTTTCTCTCTCTTCCAGGTTACTCCTACCCTATCTCATATCGAAACATTGGGGACAATGTTCGGTTTAAGCGCGGGAGGAGATTTTTATCGTTTTTTATTGTTTTTCTTTATTTTTAGTATGTTTTGTGCGTTTTTAGTTGTTTGCTTTTCCTTTCAATAAAATAACATGTATTTGACGAGTCATCTGTGTAGTGTATCCGTATTTCTTCCATTTCTTTAATCTTACCAAAAAAAATTTGTGAGCAAAGAAAACAGTGCATCTTGAATATTCAGGCTATAAGACAGGTTTATGACGAGATTTAAAAGATTTAGGAAAACTTTTTTTAAAAACATGTATTGTCTTAACACCGTAGGGTTCATGATTATAAGAGTCTATCCCGATACCCCATATGCTGGCCCCAATTTTTGTTCCAAATAAGTCCTTAAGTAGTTTATCCTTGCAGTCAGCTCCGGCTTAAGCATGCTCTACGTAAGGGACCGATGAAAATAAGTGAATGATCACAAAAAAATTTCCTGCTTTGTTCTCAAGTCATATGAAAATTCGGGTTAGGTGACTCTCACACGGTCATTTAACCCAGTAAAATAAAGACATATGCGAAACATGCAGAAGAAAAAAAATAAAATATATATATATATATATATATATATATATATATATATATATATATATATATATATATATAGAATATGCCTATTGTTGGTTGGTTCAGAGGTATCTGGTGCTGAACTTGGTAGGGTGGATTACGATCCAATCCCCCACAACTGCAAATTGGGTTAAATAAATGGGTTACACCAACTTATGTACCAGAGTCCCATGCTTAGAAAAATAATTCCTGCTTTGTTCTTAAGTCATATGAAAATTCGGGCTAGGTGACTCTCACACGGTCATTTAACCCAGTAAAATAAAGACATATGCGAAACATGCAGAAGAAAAAAAAAAAAAAAAAAATATATATATATATATATATATATATATATATATATATATATATATAAGAATATGCCTATTGTTGGTTGGTTCAGAGGTATCTGGTGCTGAACTTGGTAGGGTGGATTACGATCCAATCCCCCACAACTGCAAATTGGGTTAAATAAAGGGGTTACACCAACTTATGTACCAGAGCCCCATGCTTAAGATCATAATCACTAACCGGTCACTTTACTATGAGTATGTACGGATAACGGGCTTAATGTGATTGCACCTGAATGAAAAGGACTTGATGAAAACGAAAAGAAGGCCTAGGTAGGGTGGGGTAATGTGGATTGATTTGTATTAGAGTGAAAGAAAGGAAGGAGAGAAAAGAGAGAGAGAGAGAGAGAAAGTGGATCTGAATTCTGTTATGTATTGATTCTGTTTGTTATATATTTTTATTCTGTTACAGTGAATAGGATATATATAGGTATCATAACCTGTGCCACTACTGGACTTAACCTACACCACACACACTAACTAACTACACGTTAGTTATGATGACATGGCACTCTAGAATATACACTAATACTCCCCCACAAGTTCAAGGTGGCTGCAAAGTCAGGCTTGAGGCCCCCCCTCTTCCCCTCCTCTCCGCCTCGTCGGAGCGCCGCGGAACAACCAATACGTCAGACTAAGAGGCTGCGACTGGCCGCCAGCTAGCGCGGCGGAGACAAGTTGAGCTTGCTTCTGAGCTCCAGAAATCTTGAACTTCAAAGACTTCCCATAAAGGTCAGTGTCACTCTTTTATGCTTATAACATCATGTGTTGTTATAATTTCGTCTTTTTGTTTACTCTAAAATGTTACTCTTTTTATTTCCCAAAATTATAACTAACTTGTTCGTCCGAATCTTTGTAGGAAAGTATGTACGCTCTTGTCATGAATAGATCAAAATGAGTCTTGAGGTCATTACAGGTAATGTTCTTCTATTGCTTCTTTTCATTTGGTTTTTACAATAAATGCAACGTGATTGTTTTGTTACAAGTAGTAAATACTGCACAAATCCATAACAAATATTGAGCAGCTTCTCGCACTTTCTTTTTTATATTATAATGATAAGGGTTGTATTGTGTTTTGATTTCACTGTTTCTTTTGGTCATATTGTTTATAATTCATTTCAGATCCTAGTAATTTCCAACTATGACTATCAAAATCTTTTTATTGGGACTTTAGATAAAAAGTCATCCTGCATATTATTGTTGTTAATTTATTGTTTATAATATGTTCTGATTTGTACAAATTTGCTGAAGTGGTTTTCCTTCAATTGTGGTTGCAGGGATTTGTCATCGTCTCAGTTTTATTCGATACAACATCTTGCCCTCATACACCTTCACAAAATGGGGTAGCCAGACGTAAAAATATGCATCTTGTAGTAACCGCTTGGACCTTACTTCTCTATGGTAATGTTCCATTCTGGTTATGGGGGATATTATGCTAATATGGCATGTTACCCTATAAACCTCATGCCCTCGTCTGTCCTTAACAACAATATCCCTCATTTAATTTTGTTGTTTCCTTATTCCCCCTTCACCCAATTCCTCCTCGTGTCTTCGAGTCTACAATATTTGTTAAAGTAAATGCTCGTGACGGTGACGGTACGGTGATCGCCCATGGTTCTCTTTCTCTCTCTTCCAGGTTACTCCTACCCTATCTCATATCGAAACATTGGGGACAATGTTCGGTTTAAGCGCGGGAGGAGATTTTTATCGTTTTTTATTGTTTTTCTTTATTTTTAGTATGTTTTGTGCGTTTTTAGTTGTTTGCTTTTCCTTTCAATAAAATAACATGTGTTTGACGAGTCATCTGTGTAGTGTATCCGTATTTCTTCCATTTCTTTAATCTTACCAAAAAAAATTTGTGAGCAAAGAAAACAGTGCATCTTGAATATTCAGGCTATAAGACAGGTTTATGACGAGATTTAAAAGATTTAGGAAAACCTTTTTTAAAAACATGTATTGTCTTAACACCGTAGGGTTCATGATTATAAGAGTCTATCCCGATACCCCATATGCTGGCCCCAATTTTTGTTCCAAATAAGTCCTTAAGTAGTTTATCCTTGCAGTCAGCTCCGGCTTAAGCATGCTCTACGTAAGGGACCGATGAAAATAAGTGAATGATCACAAAAAAATTTCCTGCTTTGTTCTCAAGTCATATGAAAATTCGGGTTAGGTGACTCTCACACGGTCATTTAACCCAGTAAAATAAAGACATATGCGAAACATGCAGAAGAAAAAAAAAAAAAATATATATATATATATATATATATATATATATATATATATATATATATATATAATATAAGAATATGCCTATTGTTGGTTGGTTAGAGGTATCTGGTGCTGAACTTGGTAGGGTGGATTACGATCCAATCCCCCACAACTGCAAATTGGGTTAAATAAATGGGTTACACCAACTTATGTACCAGAGTCCCATGCTTAGAAAAATAATTCTTGCTTTGTTCTTAAGTCATATGAAAATTCGGGCTAGGTGACTCTCACAAGGTCATTTAACCCAGTAAAATAAAGACATATGCGAAACATGCAGAAGAAAAAAAAATAAATAATATATATCTATATATAATATATATATATATATATATATATATATATATATATATATATATATATAATATATATATATATATATATATATATATAATATATATACTATATATATAATATATATATTAATATATATATATATATATATATATATATAAGAATATGCCTATTGTTGGTTGGTTCAGAGGTATCTGGTGCTGAACTTGGTAGGGTGGATTACGATCCAATCCCCCACAACTGCAAATTGGGTTAAATAAAGGGGTTACACCAACTTATGTACCAGAGCCCCATGCTTAAGATCATAATCACTAACCGGTCACTTTACTATGAGTATGTACGGATAACGGGCTTAATGTGATTGCACCTGAATGAAAAGGACTTGATGAAAACGAAAAGAAGGCCTAGGTAGGGTGGGGTAATGTGGATTGATTTGTATTAGAGTGAAAGAAAGGAAGGAGAGAAAAGAGAGAGAGAGAGAGAAAGTGGATCTGAATTCTGTTATGTATTGATTCTGTTTGTTATATATTTTTATTCTGTTACAGTGAATAGGATATATATAGGTATCATAACCTGTGCCACTACTGGACTTAACCTACACCACACACACTAACTAACTACACGTTAGTTATGATGACATGGCACTCTAGAATATACACTAATACTCCCCCACAAGTTCAAGGTGGCTGCAAAGTCAGGCTTGAGGCAGACAAGTTGAGCTTGCTTCTGAGCTCCAGAAATCTTGAACTTCAAAGACTTCCCATAAAGGTCAGTGTCACTCTTTTATGCTTATAACATCATGTGTTGTTATAATTTCGTCTTTTTGTTTACTCTAAAATGTTACTCTTTTTATTTCCCAAAATTATAACTAACTTGTTCGTCCGAATCTTTGTAGGAAAGTATGTACGCTCTTGTCATGAATAGATCAAAATGAGTCTTGAGGTCATTACAGGTAATGTTCTTCTATTGCTTCTTTTCATTTGGTTTTTACAATAAATGCAACGTGATTGTTTTGTTACAAGTAGTAAATACTGCACAAATCCATAACAAATATTGAGCAGCTTCTCGCACTTTCTTTTTTATAATATTATAAGGGTTGTATTGTGTTTTGATTTCACTGTTTCTTTTGGTCATATATTTTGGGTTATATTTGATAGGGAGAGCCAGCCGTTGAGGTTACAAATGAAGGTGTTGATGCTGCAGGGCATACAATTGGTACATTTTTGGAGGTCGTGTTCAAACTTAGGAAGGTTCTCAACCCCAAGAGTGTGTGATCAAACCAACATCACTAGCTAAAGATTATTTTGAATCCACAACTAACTAGATCGTCCGATGCTTTGTAGGTACCACACCTTTGCTATGACCATGTCAGTCTTGAGGTCCTTAGAGGTAATGTTCTTCTGTTTGCCTCTTTTAATTTGGTTTGATTTGTTTGTGCTCAACAAATTATTCAGGTTCATTCGTTGATTTCATTTATTAATGTACAAGTTCTATAAAATCGTGGAGCCTTGTCATGACTTGAACATTTTTTCAGATATTATTCAGGTCTTTTTTGAACTATGCAATGATTAAATGAACTTATTCTTTGTTTAAATTAAATATTTCTTCCATATTAAATTTGGCGGCCTTAGTCTACTTGTTCAGTTTATTTTTCCTGAATTTATAGTAATTGGTGACCGGTTCCATGAGAATAGAAAGTGATGCAGGGAACCTTTGATTTGGAAGTATAATTCGGTCTGCATCCCAGTTATTTTTCATATAGAGTTTCATGCATTTCTTTAGATTATATCACATAAATTTGTTAATTGATTTGTAGTATCTACACCTTCGATCAAAGGTGTGTCCAATGTCAGGCACGTGTTGGTTCCTGACACTGACACATCCACATTCAATTGATTAAATTTTATAAATTATTACTGGTGTTGACGTGTCACTGTCGTGTCCCATGTCCGTATTGTATATGTTAATTTATTAATTAGTGCGTTTCAGGGATTTGTCATTGTCTCAGCTTTACTCGATACAACATTGCTACAGTTCATTTAAAATTATCCATCTCCTTCTGCAATCTATAAGAAAAATTGCACGGTTGACTTAATATACCCTTGTTATGGTTTTATGGATAATCTCTCAATATTTGAATATGCAATTGTAAACTTGTCATGATCTGCGGGTGAATATATAAGATACCATGTTCTTTTATTTACAATATTATTTTGAATTCATAACTTGACCGTCGGAGTTTTTGCAGGTACCACACCTTTGCCGTGTCATACTATGTTCATGAGTATGATGAAACAGAAAGGAAATGGTAGGAAGTTTGGTTTGCTGTGATCGGTTCCATGAGATTTAGAAAGTGATGCAGGGACGCCTTTGATCATGCTCAACAAGCTGCTAGAGTTTTCAAGAACAGAAGCAGCCTGCGGTCTACCCTATTGGAAGCACCATCCGTTCTTCAACCCAACTACGAGTGGATGAGTGTCATTGACTCGGGCCTGCTGGAACATTGGAATTGGCAGAGGGTGAAAATGTTTGGTGACAACTGGTTCCTAGTGATTCGGTTAATCGAAGATGAAGCAAACGATGGAAATTGTGAGTTATTCTTCATCTATTTTAAGATTAAGAAACAAAAGATAGAGTTCTTAGATGATGAGATTCCCATGCTAGAGTTTTGCTTATAAGATTGTTAACCATTCCTAGAATTTTGGTTACAGTTACTTTGGCTCGTTCATCACGCTTCAGATTAATGTGAGCACCTCGCCCAGCACTGTACCTATTATCATCCTGGCTATATTCGTCGAGCCAATTTTCCTCTTCACAAGCAAAAAGCCACTTATCAATTCTACCGGTTACGTCTCTTCTGCTCAAAGCTTCATCTTTAGCTTTCACTATCTGTGCTTCAATGCTAGCTAATAATTCACAAGGATCAACCAGGCCAGAATCTATTAATGCACTAGCTTTCTCGGCAGCAGTACTTGTATCAGGTTCGATATGAGTCAATCTACATATTTCTTCTAACTCTGACCTCTTCTTAAAAACAAACAAGTTCTTTCATTCTACTTGCTTTTAGTTTCGCAAGTTTTTCCACTTCTGC
Source organism: Lathyrus oleraceus (assembly GCF_024323335.1). NCBI lineage: Eukaryota > Viridiplantae > Streptophyta > Magnoliopsida > Fabales > Fabaceae > Lathyrus > Lathyrus oleraceus. Next base: position 533,504,311 of record NC_066581.1, on the reverse strand, counting down.
CGAAGCCTTCTCTATCACATTTGTTGAAAGACCGCCTCTTTCGGTGTTTTTTATGGCGAAGTTGCAACAATAGAAGTAATCCTCAGAAAAGTGTTCCTCTCTTCTTTTGACGTGTCCATCAAATTCCAAAGTTCGAATAGGTTAGCGACAATATCCTTCAACTTCTGTATTCTGACTTTTCTTTCGGTTTTTAACTTGAGAATGGTCTTCTCTAAACCTTCCAATGTGCTATTGCTAATATTAGTTGATTGCTCCACCTGAGTCCCGTGCAAGCTCGGATGTACATCGTCTACTGTTTGGCCGAAATCCAATCCAAGAACACCACAGAGAGTATGCACCTCATTAACACATTGCATCTAATTTAGTTGCTATGAATAATTAAGTAGGTGTTTGAATGCAATATAGAGAGAATTATATACATGAATGGTTAAAAAGTAAATAAATTGATACAAAAATGAAAGGATTACGGGGAAACCGGTGAATTTGTGGAAAATGTAGCTGAAGATGTGAAAAGGGACAAGTTGGTTGGTGAAGAAACTCCTTCCGTGTAAGATATGGGCGCCGGTAGATTGAGGGCGTGGTGGGTGGAAGTAAAGGAGGCGGTAGGCGGCTCTAAGGACGTAGGAATTGTTTCTTTCAAAGATTAAACTTAAAACTAGATTGGTACTATTTGAGAGGTATTGAATAAAACAATTGAAAATTTGTCATTTATTTAGAAAACACAACTAATACATTTCATTGATTAAAAAACTTGGAATTAAAGTCGTGCCTTCCATTAAAAAAATATAAGTTCTACCTAAATAACTAAAGTATGATTGGCTTAAATAGAACTAAAAAGAATATAAACTAAATTAAATTTAATTTTGAACTTCACATAATATGGTCATATTATTAGATAGATATTGATCTAATATCTATAATAGCAAGACTTTCTGATGTCAATCCGACTTTTCTTTTTGAAGACTTCGGAGATGTGTTAAGAGTCCCACATCGGACAATATATGGCCTGAACATTAGTGTTGTATGGTATACTTACATGGACTAGCCAGAGCACCTAGCCCGACAGCTAGCTTCAAGCAAGTGCAACTCCGTCCAATCCATCAGTTCAGATGACATGCCCCCAAAACAATTCACACAGACAACAGTAGGCATGTGCAGACAATAAATGCAATTACACAGGAAATAACTCTTTCAAGGTGCACTACTCGCAGCTACCTTGGGAGGCTTTATTTGATGGAGAATGCATGAGCGGCTCAATATCTGAATTGATAGCAATATTTCCCATTCCAGTCGCCATGCCTCCCCCTCATCTTTGTCCTTGGTCTTCTGGTCAGGAGTAGCAGTTGTTGTTTCTTGATCAATGATAAACCCCCGGCTGGCTATTGGGAAATATTCCAAATTCATCTTTCTCAATGCTCTTACGCGTGGCAAGACACTTGTATTATATTTAATGTGGTTTACAAGCTCCTTTGGGATTGGTGAGCTGGAAAATATATATGCCTTCTTGTATAGAGGCTTTCCTCCAGACATATCAGACAAGCATATGCCTACATCCTCTTATGAAGTCTGGATGAAATAACAGGATCCAATGATGGTAACGGTTGTTGTCGAAGCTGCAGGTTATCAGAAGGTACAGTGAGAAAGAATCCAATCAATGATAGGGATTTTGTGGCGAGACTGATAGCTGAAGTAACCATTTCGAAACACTGTATTTGCCTGCACAGAGTCCGTAGAAGTGCCATCATGATTGACAGTTGAGGACGACCGGCTTATCATATTATCTATAAGCAGCTATACGCTTGTTCAGAGGAATAGAAATGTGTTGATGCTTGATTCACTTCCAGGCCACTTAAAATTGCAGCAGAGAGAGCAGTTACGATCACTACGCGCTTAGCCTTGTTTTCGTCTGTGTCGGATGGGCTGGTTTGCAGAATTCTGGTAACGCGACCACTGTCATGCTTACGCAGGAAATCATAAGGCTCCTGTTTGACATGCTTGGTTTGCTAATTTGGTTTGGAGAATATGGACTGAGGTAAAATGTCGCAGTTATCCAGACAGCTGGTGTAGCCGCCGTAGGATCTGCCGCTTCAGCATCACTGCTAGTTGCCGACCTCGTTGTTTATCGTCTTGCAATTGCAGGTGGATCCTGCTGCACTTTGTTGCTGCATTTTGTCAACGACCATGCCTTGTTCTGCATGTTCTGCTATTGGTGTTTTGTACATGGCCATGAGGTATCACAACTCAGGCAATCCCTTATATTCTTTGCATCGAGATCCGTAAGCGTCGTGCCAATGTGCTCCGCTCAGTATCACTCCACCTACGAAATGCTGGGAATAATTAGGCGAGCCCAAAGTTTCTGAACGACAGTGAGTCCAGGTTCCTCCAGACCAGTTCTCAAAGAAGATTTTGTAGGCAAAGTTGATTCATACCATGCAAGCTCTTTGGTGAGCTTCAGAATTGCCGCATTTTCTGTCTCAAAGACAAAATTTGCATCATCAACAACATCGCCGGCATCGGCCAAAGAGAATTAGGTAGCATCAGCAGAAAACTCCTCAATCGCCTGACGAATAGTTCTGAAGTTTCCAGTGGGCTTGGACATTTTCTCAGAATTGAGCATTGTTAGAAGTTTTTTTATGCAGGAAATTGGTTCGTGGCTTTTGTGCTGTTTATGACTTTGATGCATCTTTTCCGTTATGCTGCACGTTTGCTGCGGTATTGCATTTGCTGTTTTCTGTTTTGCATCACCGTTTATCGTAACTAGATCGTATTGATGCCGCTAGCTTGACTTGTTGTTTGTGTTTTGTTCAGCTGCTTTGGCTTGGATGGCAGCGCGTGCTTGTCGGCAATGCTGATGCATTACCGTCGGTTTTCATTTCCGTTTGAATTGTCGGCTAGTGGTTGTTGTTGTGGCATTATTGACGGAGACTAAGCTTGAAATTGAGTAACTGCGGAGACTTCCATACCATGAAAACCAGCACTGAAAGATGTACCAATATTGGATTGGATGCCAAGCATCAGGAGGGAGGCACACAATCACCCATAGGATCAGAATTATTTGATGGAAGTCTAGTGTTTGATGTATCCAATCTGAGATCAAATCCTGCGGCTTTCTGGCGAGGTCTCTTACGATCATCAAACCGAACAATCAGTGGTTGATCACAACCTCTCATTGTAGATATTCCCTTAAGTCCACAGATTGCGGCCAGTGCCATATCTCAGTGAGAATATTTAACAAAACCACATCCATGACTCTGTTTCTAAACCTCTTCAATCTGTCCATATTTTAAGCAAACTTCCTCCAAAGTAGCATGCTTTATAAGACAACAACCTTGATGCCGTCCAGTTTTTCTATCCTTGATCAGGGCGACCCTAATCACATTCCCGTGTTCCTTAAACAATTAGGATAATCTAGCCATCCATTCAAGCGACGACATTGCAACACCATGCAGAAGGCCTTGTTTCCATCAATGTCTATTTGGTGATAGTGAAATACTTCTGCCATGGGTTGTTTGTGAAGTTCTTGTTATGATAAATTCTTGCACGGATACTGTTATGCTACTATTGGTTTGACATGGTTCGCTAGTGAATTGCGAGGTGATATTGTCAGTCTGTTGTCATGTTGTAGATGTTCATGCAATGCAGGTTTGTTGCTTTTCTGTTGCAAACTAATTCCATGCCTTGGCTCGAGGAAGGTGTCGCATGATTGTTGGCAGGTTGAATGGTTTTTGTGACAGGGTTGTAACATGCTTTATGATGAGGTATTATGTTGCTGATTTGAGTTGATCTCGTTCATGGAGGGCTGGAATTGCTAAAATTGATGATGGTGCTGCTCCTCAAGCCAACACCATTGTAGAACATCATGGGCAATGAACACAAGTTTGTCTCTTCGTCAGAATTTTCAACTTTAGATAACTTTGAAATAGTTGAAGTGATTGAATCCTTCTCCACCATTTCTTGGATGCTTGCTGGACATAATTGGGAACTGAAGGATTTATCTAACAATGATGACAATGTCAAAAGTGATTGCTCTGATGCGAAAGATGGTCTTGAAGATGTAGATGGATGAAGAAGTCGCTTTGGAATGTGTTGTGCCGCTAGGGAACGCACATAACTCAGTGACTTCACAATAGCCTCGGAAGCAAATTCAGATATGGGCAAAGGAGATGTATTTTTCAGTGTTGTTGATGTACAAGATTGTTGGTTAAAAGAACTTGACCATGGTTGATTCAGGTTTTGTTACGCCGTCGGCGCGCTTACGGCAGCAGCGTTTGAGCTTGCGGCTCTTGATGTTGTGGTCGCTATTTTTCCGGTTTTGTGGCTTGGCAGTGTGCGTTTTCTACTGCCTTTTGGTGGCTGAGAAATATCTAATTCGTTTTTAATTTCTATTACTTGATGTCGCAGTTGGCTGTGTTATTTTTGGATAAAAAGCCACCATGAACGAGTTTCCTCCCAAGTCTATGTAGTTCACATCACACCAATGCGTCACAGAAAGTGAGCATATTAGTAGCTGTCAGTTTGCCCGATAAGTAGCGAGTGAGCTTCTCTCTCATGGTAAAGGTAGTATGATTGACGGGAGTCTCGTTTAAGATCCGGTGGGCCACCTACTATGGTTTCCGCTATCGGGCCACCCACCATTTATTTCCACGCTGCAGAAGTCCAGTCCTGGGCGTGAGGGGGTTTGTTAAGAGTCCCACATCGGACAATATATGGCCTGAACATGTGTTTATAAGTGGGGGCAGTCCTCACTCTACTAACCGTTTTTGTAGAGTTGAGTTAGGCCCAAACCACACATTCTTAACAGTATTATATAGAGATTTTAAGTGCCTTGTCCGGGTTATTATTATCCATATGTAGTAACCGTGTCTTTAATAGATATTGATGCACATCAACTTGAAAAGTTGCAAATTGTTTTTAACTCATTTCAGATCCAGTAATCTCCAATGCCCTTGATGGAATTCTTGTTGGTTTAGTTACTAGCCATGATGGCGGTGTTGAAAACGTAACGTTTATTGTAGGAAATAAATTTTTTGCAGTTACTGAATATGATTCCGTTTTGTATGACTTCCAAATCATATTTTCTGATTTGTACAAATTTGCTTTAGTGGTTTTTCTTCAATGAAGCTACAGCATGGCTACAGTTCATTTAAAATTAGCCATCTTCTTCTTGTGTCGTCTATAAGAAAAATTGCACGGTTGACTTAATATATCCTTGTTATGGTTTTATGGACAATCTTTCTCAATTATTATTATTTGATTGTGCAATTGTGAAGTTGTTATGATCTGCCTGTGATTAGTATGTTCTTTTATTTACTAAAATTATTTTGAATTCATAACTAACTTGATCGTCGGAGTTTTTGCAGGTACCGCATCTTTGGTGTGTCATGCTATGCTCATGAGTATGATGAAACAGAAAGGAAATGCAACATCTTAAAAACATGGTAGGAAGTTTACCTTTGATTTGAGCTGCTGGCCATGCTTAATAGTCCGGTCTTCAACCGAGCTAAGTGAATGAGATTCATTGACATGGGGGGCCTTCTGAAACATTGGAAATGGGCAGAGGCTGAAAACTTTGAGTGTCAGGCCGTGTTTGAAGTGGGGAGTCATGCCTCAAATATAAATCTGGTGTCCTTAGTGAAAGTTGAAGCAAAACATTGGAAATTTGAGTTGTTCTTCATAATGCCTATTAAGCTCACGAGATCTTGCGAAAGAAATGGGAGAAGGTGTGTAGAGAAAATAAAAGGCGGGGAGGGGACTGGGTATATAAAATTTGAGAGCTTTCAACTTAGCTTTGGTTTGGTACTGGCTCTTGAGGTTGCATGTAGAAAAACAAACTCAGTTTTTGAAAACCAGAATTTCATGTATATGGACCCAACATATTATTCAAACAAGTTTATTTGACAGTAATATATAAGACAATTATTGCCCTTTTGTAATTTTTACAAGTAAAGTGTAAACTTTGAATTTTGTTTGAAATTGTGATTTCCGTTTTTGATTTGGTTCTCACAATATAGATACTACATTCATAGAAAGTAAGTTACTTTAACTTGTTGGTATCTTCCAAAGGTAATTAGAAATAGGATGTTTGGTTCAGTAGGACATTCTAACTGTATCTTGTTCTTTTTCCTCTTTCAAAAGACTTCCCATAAAGGTCAATGCCACTCTTTTATGCTTATAACATCATGCATTTTTATAACTCCGTCTTTTTGTTTACTCTAAAATGTTACTATTTTTATTTCCCAAAATTATTTTGAAGTGATAACTAACTTGTTCGTCCGAGTCTTTGTAGGAAGGTATGTACGCTCTTGTCATGAATAGATCAAAATGAGTCTTGTTGTCATTTAAGGTAATGTTCTTCTATGGCCTCTGTTCATTTGATTTTTAGAATGTATGCTAAGTGATTGTTTTGTTACAAATAATAAATACTGCACAAATCTATAATAAATATTGGGCTGTTTCTGACACTTTCATTTTTATATTATTCGGGTAAGGGTTGTATTGTGTTTTGATTTCACTGTTTTTTTGGGTCATATTTGATAGGGAGAGCAGCAATTGAGGTTACAAATGAAGGTGTTGATGCTGCAGGGCATACAATTGGTACATCTTTGGAGGTCATTTCCAACTTAGGAAGGTTCTCAACCCCGAGAGTATGATCAAACCAACATCACTAGCTAAAGATTATTTTGAATCCATAACTAACTTGATCGTCCGATACTTTGTAGGTATCACACCTTTAGCTAATGATGCTGGTTTCTTTTGCTGTGATCATGTCAGACTTGAGGCCCTTAGAGGTAATGTTCTTATGTTTGCCTCTTTTAATTTGGTTTCATTTGTTTGTGCTCAACAGATTATTCAGGTTCATTCGTTGATTTCGTTTATTAATATGTACAAGTTTTATAAAAACGTGAAGCCTTTTCTTGACTTGAATATTTTTTCAGATATTATTCAGGTTTTTTTTGAACTATGCAATGATTAAATGAACTTGTTCTTTGTCTAAAATCAATATTTCTTCCATATTAAATCTGGCTGCCTTACTTCACTTGTTCAGTTTATTTTTTCTGAATTTATAGTAATTTGTGACCTTTTCCATGAGATATAGAAAGTGATGAAGGGAACCTTTGATTTGGAAGCATAATTCGGTCTGCACCCCAACTATTTTTCATATAGAGTATCATGCATTACATTAGATTAAATCACATAAATTTGTTAATTAATCTATAGAACCTACACCTCCGATCAAAGGTGTGTCCAATGTCAGACACGTGTTGGTTTCTGTTTCTGACACTGACTTACCAGATTCAAATTATTTATTTTTTAAAATTAATACTGGTGTTGACGTGTCATTCTCGTGTCCCATGCTCGTATTGTATAAAAAAGTTTGTAATCCATAATATAAAATTTCCAGTACCTTGTTCTGGTCATTGTTATCCATATGTGGTAAATATGTCTTTAATAGATATTTATGTACATCAACATGAAAATTTGTATATTGTTTATAATTCATTTCAGATCTTAGTAATTTTCAACCATGACTATCAAAATCTTTTTATTGGGACTTTAGATAAAAAGTCATCCTGCATATGTTCTGATTTGTACAAATTTGCTGAGGTGGTTTTCCTTCAATTGTGGTTGCAGGGATTTGTCATCGTCTCAGTTTTATTCGATACAACATCTTGCCCTTATACACCTTAACAAAATGGGGTAGCCGGACGTAAAAATATGCATCTTGTAGAAACCGTTTGGACCTTACTTCTCTATGGTAATGTTCCATTCTGGTTCTGGGGGATATTATGCTAATATGGCATGTTACCTTATAAACCTCATGCTCTCGTCTGTCCTTAACAACAATATCTCTCACTTAATTTTGTTGTTTCCTTATTCCCCCTTCAGCCAATTCCTCCTCGTGTCTTCGAGTCTACACTATTTGTTAAAGTAAATGCTCGTGACGGTGACGGTACGGTGATCACCCATGGTTCTCTTTCTCTCTCTTCCAGGTTACTCCTACCCTATCTCATATCGAAACATTGGGGACAATGTTCGGTTTAAGTGCGGGAGGAGATTTTTATCGTTTTTCTTTATTTTTAGTATGTTTTGTGCGTTTTTAGTTGTTTGTTTTTCCTTTCAATAAAATAACATGTGTTTGACGAGTCATTTGTGTAGTGTATCCGTATTTCTCCCATTTCTTTAATCTTACCAAAAAAAATTTGTGAGCAAAGAAAACAGTGCATCTTGAATATTAAGGCTATAAGACAGGTTTATGACGAGATGTAAAAGACTTAGGATTTTTTTTTTTAAAAATCGGTATTGTCTTAACAACGTAGGCTTCATGATTATAAGAGTCGATCCCGATACCCCATATGTTGTGGTCCCAAATTTTGTTCCAAATAAGTCCATAAGTAGTTTATCCTTGCAGTCAGCTCCGGCTTAAGCATGCTCTACGTAGGGGACCGATGAAAATAAGTGAATGATCACAAAAAAAATTTCCTGCTTTGTTCTCAAGTCATATGAAAATTTGGACTAGGTGACTCTCACACGGTCTTTTAACCTAGTAAAATAAAGACATATGCGAAACATGCAGAAGAAAAAAAAAAAATATATATATATATATATATATATATATATATATATATATATATATATATATATATATATATATATATATATATATATATATATATATATATATATATATATATATATATATATATATATATATATATATATATATATATATATATATATATACATATACATATGCATATATATACATATGCATATATATACATATACATATATATATACATATGCATATATATATATATATATATATATATATATATATATATATATATATATATGTATATATACATGTATATATATATATATATATATATATATATATATATGTATATATACATATATATATATATATGTATATACATGTACATAATACATACATATACATATACATAATACATATACATAATACTGATAAGGGTTGTATTGTGTTTTGATTTCACTGTTTCTTTTGGTCATATTTTTGGGGTCATATTTGATAGGGAGAGTCAGCCGTTGAGGTTACAAATGAAGGTGTTGATGCTGCAGGGCATACAATTGGTACATCTTTGGAGGTCGTGTTCAAACTTAGGAAGGTTCTCAACCCCAAAAGTGTGATCAAACCAACATCACTAGCTAAAGATTATTTTGAATCCACAACTAACTAGATCGTCCAATGCTTTGTAGGTACCACACCTTTGCTATGACCATGTCAGTCCTGATGTCCTTAGAGGTAATGTTCTTCTGTTTGCCTCTTTTAATTTGGTTTGATTTGTTTGTGCTCAACAAATTTTTCAGGTTCATTCGTTGATTTCATTTATTAATGTACAAGTTTTATAAAATCGTGAAGCCTTGTCTTAACTTGAAATTTTTTTCAGATATTATTCAGGTCTTTTTTAAACTATGCAATGATTAAATGAACTTATTCTTTGTTTAAATTAAATATTTCTTCCATATTAAATTTGGCGGCCTTAGTCCACTTGTTCAGTTTATTTTTCCTGAATTTATAGTAATTGGTGACCGGTTCTATGAGAATAGAAAGTGATGCAGGGAACCTTTGATTTGGAAGTATAATTCGGTCTGCATCCCAGTTATTTTTCATATAGAGTTTCATGCATTTCTTTAGATTATATCACATAAATTTGTTAATTGATTTGTAGTATCTACACCTTCGATCAAAGGTGTGTCCAATGTCAGGCACGTGTTGGTTCCTGACACTGACACATCCACATTCAATTGATTAATTTTTTTAAATTATTACTGGTGTTGACGTGTCACTGTCGTGTCTCATGTCCGTATTGTATATGTTAATTTATTAATTAGTGCGTTTCAGGGATTTGTCATTGTCTCAGCTTTACTCGATACAACATTGCTACAGTTCATTTAAAATTATCCATCTCCTTCTGCAATCTATAAGAAAAATTGCACGGTTGACTTAATATACCCTTGTTATGGTTTTATGGATAATCTCTCGATATTTGAATATGCAATTGTAAACTTGTCATGATCTGCGGGAGAATATATAAGATACTATGTTCTTTTATTTACAATATTATTTTGAATTCATAACTTGACCGTCGGAGTTTTTGCAGGTACCACACCTTTGCCGTGTCATACTATGTTCATGAGTATGATGAAACAGAAAGGAAATGGTAGGAAGTTTGGTTTGCTGTGATCGGTTCCATGAGATTTAGAAAGTGATGCAGGGACGCCTTTGATCATGCTCAACAAGCTGCTAGAGTTTTCAAGAACAGAAGCAGCCTGCGGTCTACCCTATTGGAAGCACCATCCGTTCTTCAACCCAACTACGAGTGGATGAGTGTCATTGACTCGGGCCTGCTGGAACATTGGAATTGGCAGAGGGTGAAAATGTTTGGTGACAACTGGTTCCTAGTGATTCGGTTAATCGAAGATGAAGCAAACAATGGAAATTGTGAGTTATTCTTCATCTATTTTAAGATTAAGAAACAAAAGATAGAGTTCTTAGATGATGAGATTCCTCACATGATCACACTATCGTCACCTCATCATACTTCCTCGCCACTGCAGAAAAGACGCTTACGGTTAGTGGATGAAATTATATAGCTTGGTGAGATGCGATTAGAACTGTTTCGTCTCATCAACAACACTCAAGAAGCCATGGATGCTGAAAGAAAGAGGAAAATCGCAATCTTGATGTCATTTAGATAGTAACTAACAACTTTTTATTCATTTCAATTGATTCTGTTAGGTATGTTGTTTTATTTCCCCAATGTTATTTTGAATCCATCCATCTGTTACTATTGTTGTGTCATGATGAGTAGGATCAAACTCCTTCAGGTAAAGTAACTAGAAATAGAATGGCATTTAGTATGTGTGGTTAACTATGACTTCCTAACCGTATCTTGTTCTTTTTCCTTTTTCACTTTACAATTTAAAAAAAAATCCACTTATAATATTTTACACATAGGCTGTGTTGCGTTGCTCAACAAGTTTTTATTGAATACATCTTTTACAAAACTTTACTCTTGGATTAAAATTTTAAATATTTAGTAACTATTATGTTCAATTTCATCATTTCTGTCCAGGAACTTTATAGCAGGTTTGTCCATATGACATTTGTTATGTCATGTGGCGTGTTGCTAATAATGCTACAATGCATATTGAGACTTCTTAAAATTCCAGGTTAAACTTTATTAGTACAAAAACAATGTGTGACAGCACAGTCTTAGTAGCACTGTTGCCATTACGAAGAATGAAATCTAATACCTTTATGTAACTTTTTATACATAAGCACTTAAAAGACAAACTTTTTGGTAAATAGGTTGTGAGATGAAAATTTGATCTTAACTTATCTATGCAGGTTCTAGGTTGCTCAATGTGGTTTGCTGATTTTTTATTTGTGGCAAGAAATTGGGCTAAAGATGAACAAACACGGAAGGTAAATCAAAATAAATCATCCTCAGGTGAACAAAATTGATGCTTATACATGTGAAGATTAGTAGTATAGTTGTTCACTGATATGGTGTATACTCTATATCAAGAATGTTCCATCATGCAGAAAAATTTAAAAGGCTAACGAACAAGCAGTGATTACTTACACATTTTGATTTTGTTTAAGCTGATAAACATCTTTCACTACTGATATAATCAAATAATCTGCCCGTGTCTTCTTCTCTGTGACTTTGTTTACTTCCCCTATGCAGTGCTTAAGAGGTCAGCGGAAGACTTCTGCTTTTGCTTCTCCCAGAGTGACAGGGAATTCTGGTGGATCAGCCGATAGGTTTTAAGAGTGAAAAAAACCAGAGAGTTTTAAGAGTGGAAAAAAATGCAGAATGAATCACTCTAAGGATTGCAGGTAATGTTGAATTTATAGGTTTCAAAGTTTGTTAGAAATTCAGCTCAAATGCAATATGAAATTCACTGCAAATTAATTTGTTAGCAAATGAACGCAAATCTGTTAGTTAGTTAGAATGAGTGGTTAATTTAGGTTCAATTTGATTTTTCTATTTTGAATCTGAATGTTAGTGATTAAGAGAGTTGTTAACTGTGTGATCATTCCGTTAATTGAAGAGTGAAGTAGTGTAGGAGACTTATATTATGTAGGGTGTTGTGCAGTAGTTTGTCGAACATGAGGTGTGAAGTCCTGATTGACATTGGATTGCTGCAGTTTCTGAATTGATCTTACTGCAGAATGAATGATCTTCTTGCTGTAAACAGTTTTAGTTTGTTATGTCTTGTTCTCTTGATGACCTTGCTGCCCTAAATTATCCCACTAATAAGCACTCTCCTGCAGTTAAAACTGCTATGTTAATATGTTGCTATCTTGTTCGCTAACCGCTTGTGTTGGAGGTTTGGTTGTGTGCTTATTATGGACTATTTTTGCAGGGCTGTTAGTGCATGTTTCGGAAATTGGAGGTTTGCAAATATTTGTGGCTAACTATGAAAGAATACTCATGGAGTGCTGACTGGATTTGTACAGAAGAGTTTTAGGTTTTGAGTGTAGAAGCAATGTGTACCTGCTTTTTCATGCATGTTGATGTATGGGAGCTTTTACTTGCTACAGGTGAATTAGAGTTTTAGGGCCTAAGTAAGTTGTCACTTAACAATCCCTGAGAGTGAGAAGGCTCTACACGAGTTTTACGGATATGCCTTGCATCTTATTGTATTATGTATAGACACTAGGTTTTATTCACCATCTCATCGATGTACCCGGTTCTATAGAGTAGCTTAGTTTTGCAGTAGTACATTAGTTGCACTTATATTAACTGCACTGACCAATATGGGTTTTTTTGTCATCAGGTCTATTGCACAATCCAATTGGAATTGGTTCTGGTTGTTAGTTTTACTTGATTGTCAGAGTCTTTGCAGGCAGGTAGCACAACCTTGGTATGCTCACATCATGAATATATCAAAATCAGTCTTAAAGTCATTACAGGTAATAATGTTCTTGTGTTTTCTCTTTCCATTTGTTTTTTACAATATATGCAAGGTGATTGTTTTGTTATAAATACTAAATACTGCACAAATGCTACTTTCCAAATACAATGAGCTGTTTCTGGCACTTACTTTTTTTATAGTGGTGTGGGTGGTATTGTGTTTTCATTTTGAAACGTACTTGTGGAGTCCCAACCCCAAACTGTATTAGATTTTTCTTGAGGAGAGTGGCTAGTCCTACAAGAAGGTTTGATGATTTTCTCACTTCACTGTGACACCGCACCACTATACTAAGCCTGTTATCTCTATTTGTTATAGAATGATTGCTGTTAAATAATATGCTCTTTGTTTAGGAAAATCTTGTACTTAAGGTTAACCTTTTCAACCGCCTTCCATGTATTACTAGTAGATAGCTGATTCATCATGCTGTGTCATAATTTAATTAATTCTCTGTATTTTATGTTTGCTATACTAATAGTTTATAGTGTGGTGGTAGATTTTGATATCATTATACCATGTATAGATCACATGTAATAGTTTATAGTGTGGTTAACCTTTTCAACCGCCTTCTATGTATTACTAGTAGGTAGATTTTGAAAGTGTATTCAATTTGTTAATTGCTCTGAAGCATCCTCCACACCTCTTATCAACGGCATGTCCGGTGTCCAACACCGACCCAAATCTACATTCAATTTATTCATTTTTTTCAAATTATTACTGGTGTCGACGTGTCCTACGTCCGTATTCTGTATGTTAATTGTATTATATAGAGATTTTAAGTGCCTTGTCCGGGTTATTATTATCCATATGTAGTAACCGTGTCTTTAATAGATATTGATGCACATCAACTTGAAAAGTTGCAAATTATTTTTAACTCATTTCAGATCCAGTAATCTCCAATGCCCTTGGTGGAATTCTTGTTGGTTTAGTTACTAGCCATGATGGCGGTGTTGAAAACGTAACGTTGTAGGAAACAGATTTTTTGCAGTTACTGAATATGATTCCGTTTTGTATGACTTCCAAATCATATTTTCTGATCTGTACAAATTTGCTTTAGTGGTTTTTCTTCAATGAAGTTACAACATGGCTACTGTTCATTTAAAATTAGCCATCTTCTTCTTGTGTCGTCTATAAGAAAAATTGCACGGTTGACTTAATATATCCTTGTTATGGTTTTATGGACAATCTTTCTCAATTATTATTATTTGATTGTGCAATTGTGAAGTTGTTATGATCTGCCTGTGATTAGTATGTTCTTTTATTTACTAAAATTATTTTGAATTCATAACTAACTTGATCGTCGGAGTTTTTGCAGGTACCGCATCTTTGGTGTGTCATGCTATGCTCATGAGTATGATGAAACAGAAAGGAAATGCAACATCTTAAAAGCATGGTAGGAAGTTTACCTTTGATTTGAGCTGCTGGCCATGCTTAACAGTCCGGTCTTCAACCGTGCTGAGTGAAGGAGATTCATTGACATGGGGGGCCTTCTGAAACATTGGAAATGGGCAGAGGCTGAAAACTTTGGGTGTCAGGCTGTGTTTGAAGTGGGGAGTCATGCCTCAAATATAAATTTTGGTGTCCTTAGTGAAAGTTGAAGCAAAACATTGGAAATTTGAGTTGTTCTTCATAATGCCTATTAAGTTCACGAGATCTTGCGAAAGAAATGGGAGAAGGTGTGTAGAGAAAATAAAAGGCGGGGAGGGGACTGGGTATATAAAATTTGAGAGCTTTCAACTTAGCTCTGGCTCTTGAGGTTGCATGTAGAAAAACAAACTCAGTTTTTGAAAACCAGAATTTCATGTATATGGACCCAACATATTATTCAAACAAGTTTATTTGACAGTAATATATGAGACAATTATTGCCCTTTTGTAATTTGTACAAGTAAAGTGTAAACTTTGAATTTTGTTTGAAATCGTGATTTCCGTTTTTGATTTGGTTCTCACAATATAGATAATGCATTCATAGAAAGTAAGTTACTTTAACTTGTTGGTATCTTCCGAAGGTAATTAGAAATAAGATGTTTGGTTCAGTAGCACTTTCTAATTGTATCTTGTTCTTTTTCCTCTTTCAAAAGACTTCCCATAAAGGTCAATGCCACTCTTGTATGCTTATAACATCATGCGTTTTTATAATTCCGTCTTTTTGTTTATTCTAAAATGTTACTCTTTTTATTTTCCAAAATTATTTTGAAGTGATAACTAACTTGTTCATCTGAGTCTTTGTAGGAAGGTATGTACGCTCTTGTCATGAATAGATCAAAATGAGTCTTGTGGTCATTTAAGGTAATGTTC
Organism: Lathyrus oleraceus; assembly: GCF_024323335.1. Taxonomy (NCBI): domain Eukaryota; kingdom Viridiplantae; phylum Streptophyta; class Magnoliopsida; order Fabales; family Fabaceae; genus Lathyrus; species Lathyrus oleraceus. The sequence continues at coordinate 533,489,045 of NC_066581.1, read as the reverse complement.
TTCTATGGCATCTGTTCATTTGATTTTTAGAATGTATCCTAAGTGATTGTTTTGTTACAAATAGTAAATACTGTACAAATCTATAAAAAATATTGGGCTGTTTCTGGCACTTTCTTTTTTATATTATACGGGTAAGGGTTGTATTGTGTTTTGATTTCACTGTTTCTTTTGGTCATATTTGATAGGGAGAGCAGCAATTGAGGTTACAAATGAAGGTGTTGATGCTGCAGGGCATACAATTGGTACATCTTTGGAGGTCATTTCCAACTTAGAGGAAGGTTCTCAACCCCAAGAGTATGTTCAAACCAACATCACTAGCTAAAGATTATTTTGAATCCATAACTAACTTGATCGTCTGATACTTTGTAGGTACCACACCTTTAGCTAGTGATGCTGGTTTCCTTTGCTGTGATAATGTCAGACTTGAGGCCCTTAGAGGTAATGTTCTTATGTTTGCCTATTTTAATTTGGTTTGATTTGTTTGTGCTCAACAGATTATTAAGGTTCATTCGTTGATTTCGTTTATTAATATGTACAAGTTTTATAAAAACGTGAAGCCTTTTCTTGACTTGAACATTTTTTTAGATATTATTCAGGTTTTTTTTGAACTATACAATGATTAAATGAACTTATTCTTTGTCTAAATTCAATATTTCTACCATATTAAATCTGACTGCCTTACTTCACTTGTTCAATTTATTTTTTCTTAATTTATAGTAATTTGTGACCTTTTCCATGAGATATAGAAAGTAATGCAGGGAACCTTTGATTTGGAAGCATAATTCGGTCTGCACCCCAACTATTTTTCATATAGAGTTTCATGCATTACATTAGATTAAGTCACATAAATTTGTTAATTAATCTATAGAACCTACACCTCCGATCAAAGGTGTGTCCAATGTCAGACACGTGTTGGTTTCTGTTTCTGACACTGACTTACCACATTCAAATTATTTATCTTTTAAAATTAATACTGGTGTTGACGTGTCATTCTCGTGTCCCATGCTCGTATTGTATAAAAAAGTTTGAAATCCATAGTATGAAATTTCCAGTGCCTTGTTCTGGTCATTGTTATCCATATGTGGTAAATGTGTCTTTAATAGATATTTATGCACATCAACATGAAAATTTGCATATTATTTATAATTCATTTCAGATCCTAGTAATTTCCAACTATGACTATCAAAATCTTTTTATTGGGACTTTAGATAAAAAGTCATCCTGCATATGTTCTGATTTGTACAAATTTGCTGAAGTGGTTTTCCTTCAATTGTGGTTGCAGGGATTTGTCATCGTCTCAGTTTTATTCGATACAACATCTTGCCCTCATACACCTTCACAAAATGGGGTAGCCAGACGTAAAAATATGCATCTTGTAGTAACCGCTTGGACCTTACTTCTCTATGGTAATGTTCCATTCTGGTTATGGGGGATATTATGCTAATATGGCATGTTACCCTATAAACCTCATGCCCTCGTCTGTCCTTAACAACAATATCCCTCATTTAATTTTGTTGTTTCCTTATTCCCCCTTCACCCAATTCCTCCTCGTGTCTTCGAGTCTACAATATTTGTTAAAGTAAATGCTCGTGACGGTGACGGTACGGTGATCGCCCATGGTTCTCTTTCTCTCTCTTCCAGGTTACTCCTCCCCCTCATCTTTGTCCTTGGTCTTCTGGTCAGGAGTAGCAGTTGTTGTTTCTTGATCAATGATAAACCCCCGGCTGGCTATTGGGAAATATTCCAAATTCATCTTTCTCAATGCTCTTACGCGTGGCAAGACACTTGTATTATATTTAATGTGGTTTACAAGCTCCTTTGGGATTGGTGAGCTGGAAAATATATATGCCTTCTTGTATAGAGGCTTTCCTCCAGACATATCAGACAAGCATATGCCTACATCCTCTTATGAAGTCTGGATGAAATAACAGGATCCAATGATGGTAACGGTTGTTGTCGAAGCTGCAGGTTATCAGAAGGTACAGTGAGAAAGAATCCAATCAATGATAGGGATTTTGTGGCGAGACTGATAGCTGAAGTAACCATTTCGAAACACTGTATTTGCCTGCACAGAGTCCGTAGAAGTGCCATCATGATTGACAGTTGAGGACGACCGGCTTATCATATTATCTATAAGCAGCTATACGCTTGTTCAGAGGAATAGAAATGTGTTGATGCTTGATTCACTTCCAGGCCACTTAAAATTACAGCAGAGAGAGCAGTTACGATCACTACGCGCTTAGCCTTGTTTTCGTCTGTGTCGGATGGGCTGGTTTGCAGAATTCTGGTAACGCGACCACTGTCATGCTTACGCAGGAAATCATAAGGCTCCTGTTTGACATGCTTGGTTTGCTAATTTGGTTTGGAGAATATGGACTGAGGTAAAATGTCGCAGTTATCCAGACAGCTGGTGTAGCCGCCGTAGGATCTGCCGCTTCAGCATCACTGCTAGTTGCCGACCTCGTTGTTTATCGTCTTGCAATTGCAGGTGGATCCTGCTGCACTTTGTTGCTGCATTTTGTCAACGACCATGCCTTGTTCTGCATGTTCTGCTATTGGTGTTTTGTACATGGCCATGAGGTATCACAACTCAGGCAATCCCTTATATTCTTTGCATCGAGATCCGTAAGCGTCGTGCCAATGTGCTCCGCTCAGTATCACTCCACCTACGAAATGCTGGGAATAATTAGGCGAGCCCAAAGTTTCTGAACGACAGTGAGTCCAGGTTCCTCCAGACCAGTTCTCAAAGAAGATTTTGTAGGCAAAGTTGATTCATACCATGCAAGCTCTTTGGTGAGCTTCAGAATTGCCGCATTTTCTGTCTCAAAGACAAAATTTGCATCATCAACAACATCGCCGGCATCGGCCAAAGAGAATTAGGTAGCATCAGCAGAAAACTCCTCAATCGCCTGACGAATAGTTCTGAAGTTTCCAGTGGGCTTGGACATTTTCTCAGAATTGAGCATTGTTAGAAGTTTTTTTATGCAGGAAATTGGTTCGTGGCTTTTGTGCTGTTTATGACTTTGATGCATCTTTTCCGTTATGCTGCACGTTTGCTGCGGTATTGCATTTGCTGTTTTCTGTTTTGCATCACCGTTTATCGTAACTAGATCGTATTGATGCCGCTAGCTTGACTTGTTGTTTGTGTTTTGTTCAGCTGCTTTGGCTTGGATGGCAGCGCGTGCTTGTCGGCAATGCTGATGCATTACCGTCGGTTTTCATTTCCGTTTGAATTGTCGGCTAGTGGTTGTTGTTGTGGCATTATTGACGGAGACTAAGCTTGAAATTGAGTAACTGCGGAGACTTCCATACCATGAAAACCAGCACTGAAAGATGTACCAATATTGGATTGGATGCCAAGCATCAGGAGGGAGGCACACAATCACCCATAGGATCAGAATTATTTGATGGAAGTCTAGTGTTTGATGTATCCAATCTGAGATCAAATCCTGCGGCTTTCTGGCGAGGTCTCTTACGATCATCAAACCGAACAATCAGTGGTTGATCACAACCTCTCATTGTAGATATTCCCTTAAGTCCACAGATTGCGGCCAGTGCCATATCTCAGTGAGAATATTTAACAAAACCACATCCATGACTCTGTTTCTAAACCTCTTCAATCTGTCCATATTTTAAGCAAACTTCCTCCAAAGTAGCATGCTTTATAAGACAACAACCTTGATGCCGTCCAGTTTTTCTATCCTTGATCAGGGCGACCCTAATCACATTCCCGTGTTCCTTAAACAATTAGGATAATCTAGCCATCCATTCAAGCGACGACATTGCAACACCATGCAGAAGGCCTTGTTTCCATCAATGTCTATTTGGTGATAGTGAAATACTTCTGCCATGGGTTGTTTGTGAAGTTCTTGTTATGATAAATTCTTGCACGGATACTGTTATGCTACTATTGGTTTGACATGGTTCGCTAGTGAATTGCGAGGTGATATTGTCAGTCTGTTGTCATGTTGTAGATGTTCATGCAATGCAGGTTTGTTGCTTTTCTGTTGCAAACTAATTCCATGCCTTGGCTCGAGGAAGGTGTCGCATGATTGTTGGCAGGTTGAATGGTTTTTGTGACAGGGTTGTAACATGCTTTATGATGAGGTATTATGTTGCTGATTTGAGTTGATCTCGTTCATGGAGGGCTGGAATTGCTAAAATTGATGATGGTGCTGCTCCTCAAGCCAACACCATTGTAGAACATCATGGGCAATGAACACAAGTTTGTCTCTTCGTCAGAATTTTCAACTTTAGATAACTTTGAAATAGTTGAAGTGATTGAATCCTTCTCCACCATTTCTTGGATGCTTGCTGGACATAATTGGGAACTGAAGGATTTATCTAACAATGATGACAATGTCAAAAGTGATTGCTCTGATGCGAAAGATGGTCTTGAAGATGTAGATGGATGAAGAAGTCGCTTTGGAATGTGTTGTGCCGCTAGGGAACGCACATAACTCAGTGACTTCACAATAGCCTCGGAAGCAAATTCAGATATGGGCAAAGGAGATGTATTTTTCAGTGTTGTTGATGTACAAGATTGTTGGTTAAAAGAACTTGACCATGGTTGATTCAGGTTTTGTTACGCCGTCGGCGCGCTTACGGCAGCAGCGTTTGAGCTTGCGGCTCTTGATGTTGTGGTCGCTATTTTTCCGGTTTTGTGGCTTGGCAGTGTGCGTTTTCTACTGCCTTTTGGTGGCTGAGAAATATCTAATTCGTTTTTAATTTCTATTACTTGATGTCGCAGTTGGCTGTGTTATTTTTGGATAAAAAGCCACCATGAACGAGTTTCCTCCCAAGTCTATGTAGTTCACATCACACCAATGCGTCACAGAAAGTGAGCATATTAGTAGCTGTCAGTTTGCCCGATAAGTAGCGAGTGAGCTTCTCTCTCATGGTAAAGGTAGTATGATTGACGGGAGTCTCGTTTAAGATCCGGTGGGCCACCTACTATGGTTTCCGCTATCGGGCCACCCACCATTTATTTCCACGCTGCAGAAGTCCAGTCCTGGGCGTGAGGGGGTTTGTTAAGAGTCCCACATCGGACAATATATGGCCTGAACATGTGTTTATAAGTGGGGGCAGTCCTCACTCTACTAACCGTTTTTGTAGAGTTGAGTTAGGCCCAAACCACACATTCTTAACAGTATTATATAGAGATTTTAAGTGCCTTGTCCGGGTTATTATTATCCATATGTAGTAACCGTGTCTTTAATAGATATTGATGCACATCAACTTGAAAAGTTGCAAATTGTTTTTAACTCATTTCAGATCCAGTAATCTCCAATGCCCTTGATGGAATTCTTGTTGGTTTAGTTACTAGCCATGATGGCGGTGTTGAAAACGTAACGTTTATTGTAGGAAATAAATTTTTTGCAGTTACTGAATATGATTCCGTTTTGTATGACTTCCAAATCATATTTTCTGATTTGTACAAATTTGCTTTAGTGGTTTTTCTTCAATGAAGCTACAGCATAGCTACAGTTCATTTAAAATTAGCCATCTTCTTCTTGTGTCGTCTATAAGAAAAATTGCACGGTTGACTTAATATATCCTTGTTATGGTTTTATGGACAATCTTTCTCAATTATTATTATTTGATTGTGCAATTGTGAAGTTGTTATGATCTGCCTGTGATTAGTATGTTCTTTTATTTACTAAAATTATTTTGAATTCATAACTAACTTGATCGTCGGAGTTTTTGCAGGTACCGCATCTTTGGTGTGTCATGCTATGCTCATGAGTATGATGAAACAGAAAGGAAATGCAACATCTTAAAAACATGGTAGGAAGTTTACCTTTGATTTGAGCTGCTGGCCATGCTTAATAGTCCGGTCTTCAACCGAGCTAAGTGAATGAGATTCATTGACATGGGGGGCCTTCTGAAACATTGGAAATGGGCAGAGGCTGAAAACTTTGAGTGTCAGACTGTGTTTGAAGTGGGGAGTCATGCCTCAAATATAAATTCTGGTGTCCTTAATGAAAGTTGAAGCAAAACATTGGAAATTTGAGTTGTTCTTCATAATGCCTATTAAGCTCACGAGATCTTGCGAAAGAAATGGGAGAAGGTGTGTAGAGAAAATAAAAGGCGGGGAGGGGACTGGGTATATAAAATTTAAGAGCTTTCAACTTAGCTTTGGTTTGGTACTGGCTCTTGAGGTTGCATGTAGAAAAACAAACTCAGTTTTTGAAAACCAGAATTTCATGTATATGGACCCAACATATTATTCAAACAAGTTTATTTGACAGTAATATATAAGACAATTATTGCCCTTTTGTAATTTTTACAAGTAAAGTGTAAACTTTGAATTTTGTTTGAAATTGTGATTTCCGTTTTTGATTTGGTTCTCATAATATAGATAATACATTCATAGAAAGTAAGTTACTTTAACTTGTTGGTATCTTCCAAAGGTAATTAGAAATAGGATGTTTGGTTCAGTAGGACATTCTAACTGTATCTTGTTCTTTTTCCTCTTTCAAAAGACTTCCCATAAAGGTCAATGCCACTCTTTTATGCTTATAACATCATGCATTTTTATAACTCCGTCTTTTTGTTTACTCTAAAATGTTACTATTTTTATTTCCCAAAATTATTTTGAAGTGATAACTAACTTGTTCGTCCGAGTCTTTGTAGGAAGGTATGTACGCTCTTGTCATGAATAGATCAAAATGAGTCTTGTTGTCATTTAAGGTAATGTTCTTCTATGGCCTCTGTTCATTTGATTTTTAGAATGTATGCTAAGTGATTGTTTTGTTACAAATAGTAAATACTGCACAAATCTATAATAAATATTGGGCTGTTTCTGACACTTTCATTTTTATATTATTTGGGTAAGGGTTGTATTGTGTTTTGATTTCACTGTTTTTTTGGGTCATATTTGATAGGGAGAGCAGCAATTGAGGTTACAAATGAAGGTGTTGATGCTGCAGGACATACAATTGGTACATCTTTGGAGGTCATTTCCAACTTAGGAAGGTTCTCAACCCCGAGAGTATGATCAAACCAACATCACTAGCTAAAGATTATTTTGAATCCATAACTAACTTGATCGTCCGATACTTTGTAGGTATCACACCTTTAGCTAATGATGCTGGTTTCTTTTGCTGTGATCATGTCAGACTTGAGGCCCTTAGAGGTAATGTTCTTATGTTTGCCTCTTTTAATTTGGTTTCATTTGTTTGTGCTCAACAGATTATTCAGGTTCATTCGTTGATTTCGTTTATTAATATGTACAAGTTTTATAAAAACGTGAAGCCTTTTCTTGACTTGAATATTTTTTCAGATATTATTCAGGTTTTTTTTGAACTATGCAATGATTAAATGAACTTGTTCTTTGTCTAAAATCAATATTTCTTCCATATTAAATCTGGCTGCCTTACTTCACTTGTTCAGTTTGTTTTTTCTGAATTTATAGTAATTTGTGACCTTTTCCATGAGATATAGAAAGTGATGAAGGGAACCTTTGATTCGGAAGCATAATTCGGTCTGCACCCCAACTATTTTTCATATAGAGTATCATGCATTACATTAGATTAAATCACATAAATTTGTTAATTAATCTATATAACCTACACCTCCGATCAAAGGTGTGTCCAATGTCAGACACGTGTTGGTTTCTGTTTCTGACACTGACTTACCACATTCAAATTATTTATTTTTTAAAATTAATACTGGTGTTGACGTGTCATTCTCGTGTCCCATGCTCGTATTGTATAAAAAAGTTTGAAATCCATAATATAAAATTTCCAGTGCCTTGTTCTGGTCATTGTTATCCATATGTGGTAAATATGTCTTTAATAGATATTTATGTACATCAACATGAAAATTTGTATATTGTTTATAATTCATTTCAGATCTTAGTAATTTTCAACCATGACTATCAAAATCTTTTTATTGGGACTTTAGATAAAAAGTCATCCTGCATATGTTCTGATTTGTACAAATTTGCTGAGGTGGTTTTCCTTCAATTGTGGTTGCAGGGATTTGTCATCGTCTCAGTTTTATTCGATACAACATCTTGCCCTTATACACCTTAACAAAATGGGATAGCCGGACATAAAAATATGCATCTTGTAGAAACCGTTTGGACCTTACTTCTCTATGGTAATGTTCCATTCTGGTTCTGGGGGATATTATGCTAATATGGCATGTTACCTTATAAACCTTATGCTCTCGTCTGTCCTTAACAACAATATCTCTCACTTAATTTTGTTGTTTCCTTATTCCCCCTTCAGCCAATTCCTCCTCGTGTCTTCGAGTCTACATTATTTGTTAAAGTAAATGCTCGTGACGGTGACGGTACGGTGATCACCCATGGTTCTCTTTCTCTCTCTTCCAGGTTACTCCTACCCTATCTCATATAGAAACATTGAGGACAATGTTCGGTTTAAGTGCGGGAGGAGATTTTTATCGTTTTTCTTTATTTTTAGTATGTTTTGTGCGTTTTTAGTTGTTTGTTTTTCCTTTCAATAAAATAACATGTGTTTGACGAGTCATTTGTGTAGTGTATCCGTATTTCTCCCATTTCTTTAATCTTACCAAAAAAAATTTGTGAGCAAAGAAAACAGTGCATCTTGAATATTAAGGCTATAAGACAGGTTTATGACGAGATGTAAAAGACTTAGGATTTTTTTTTTTAAAAATCGGTATTGTCTTAACAACGTAGGCTTCATGATTATAAGAGTCGATCCCGATACCCCATATGCTGTGGTCCCAAATTTTGTTCCAAATAAGTCCATAAGTAGTTTATCCTTGCAGTCAGCTCCGGCTTAAGCATGCTCTACGTAGGGGACCGATGAAAATAAGTGAATGATCACAAAAAAATTTCCTGCTTTGTTCTCAAGTCATATGAAAATTTGGGCTAGGTGACTCTCACACGGTCTTTTAACCTAGTAAAATAAAGACATATGCGAAACATGCAGAAGAAAAAATATATATATATATATATATTATATATATATATATATATATATATATATATATATATATATAATATATATATATATATATATATATATATATATATAATATATATATATATATATATATATATATATATATATATATATATATATATATATATATATATATATATATATATATATATATATATATATATATATATATATATATATATATATATATATATATATATATATATATATATATATATATATATATATATATATATATATATATATATATATATATATATATATATATATATATATATACATATACATAATACATATACATAATACTGATAAGGGTTGTATTGTGTTTTGATTTCACTGTTTCTTTTGGTCATATTTTTGGGGTCATATTTGATAGGGAGAGTCAGCCGTTGAGGTTACAAATGAAGGTGTTGATGCTGCAGGGCATACAATTGGTACATCTTTGGAGGTCGTGTTCAAACTTAGGAAGGTTCTCAACCCAAAAGTGTGATCAAACCAACATCACTAGCTAAAGATTATTTTGAATCCACAACTAACTAGATCGTCCAATGCTTTGTAGGTACCACACCTTTGCTATGACCATGTCAGTCTTGAGGTCCTTAGAGGTAATGTTCTTCTGTTTGCCTCTTTTAATTTAGTTTGATTTGTTTGTGCTCAACAAATTTTTCAGGTTCATTCGTTGATTTCATTTATTAATGTACAAGTTTTATAAAATCGTGAAGCCTTGTCTTAACTTGAAATTTTTTTCAGATATTATTCAGGTCTTTTTTAAACTATGCAATGATTAAATGAACTTATTCTTTGTCTAAATTAAATATTTCTTCCACATTAAATTTGGCTGCCTTAGTCCACTTGTTCAGTTTATTTTTCCTGAATTTATAGTAATTGGTGACCGGTTCCATGAGAATAGAAAGTGATGCTGGGAACCTTTGATTTGGAAGTATAATTCGTTCTGCATCCCAGTTATTTTTCGTATAGAGTTTCATACATTTCTTTAGATTATATCACACAAATTTGTTAATTGATTTGTAGTACCTACACGTCCGATAAAATATGTGTCCAATGTCAGGCACATGTTGGTTCCTGACACTGACACATCCACATTCAATTGATTAATTTTTTCAAATTATTACTGGTTTTGACGTGTCACTGTCGTGTCCCATGTCCGTATTGTATAGGTTAATTTATTAATTAGTGCGTAAAGAAAAGTTTTAAATCCATAATATGAAATTTCCAGTGCCTTGTTTTGGTCATTGTCATCCATATGTGGTAGCTGTGTCTTTTATAGATATTGATGTACATCAACTTGAAAAATTGCATATTGTATATAATTCATTTCAGATCCCAGTTATTTCCAACTATGACTACCAAAATCTTTTTATTATTACTTCAATGTGGTTACAATATGTAGGTAAAAAGTTATCCTGCATATTTTCTGATTTGTACTAATTTGCTGAAGTGGTTTTCCTTCAAATGTGGTTGCAGGAATTTGTCATTGTCTCAGCTTTACTCGATACAACATTGCTACAGTTCATTTAAAATTATCCATCTCCTTCTGCAATCTATAAGAAAAATTGCACGGTTGACTTAATATACCCTTGTTATGATTTTATGGATAATCTTTCTCAATATTTGAATATGCAACTGTAAATTTGTCATGATCTGCGGGAGAATATCTAAGATACTATGTTCTTTTATTTACAATATTATTTTGAATTCATAACTTGACTGTCGGAGTTTTTGCAGGTACCACACCTTTGCCGTGTCATGCTATGTTCATGAGTATGATGAAACAGAAAGGAAATGGTAGGAAGTTTGGTTTGCTGTGATCGGTTCCATGAGATTTAGAAAGTGATGCAGGGACGCCTTTGATCATGCTCAACAAGCTGCTAGAGTGTTCAAGAACAGAAACAGCCTGCGGTCTACCCTATTGGAAGCACCATCCGTTCTTCAACCCAACTACGAGTGGATGAGTGTCATTGACTCGGGCCTGCTGGAACATTGGAATTGGCAGAGGGTGAAAATGTTGGGTGACAACTGGTTCCTAGTGATTCGGTTAATCGAAGATGAAGAAAACAATGGTAATTGTGAGTTATTCTTCATCTATTTTAATGCTGATTAAGAAACAAAAGATAGTGTTCTTAGATGATGAGATTCCCATGCTAGAGTTTTGCTTATAAGATTCTCAACCATTCCTGGAATTTTGGTTACAGTTACTCTGGCTCGTTCAGCACGCTTCAGATTAATGTGAGCACCTCGCCCAACACTGTACCTATTATCATCCTGGCTATATTCGTCAAGCCAATTTTCCTCTTCACAAGCAAAAAGCCACTTATCAATCCTATCGGTTACGTCTCTTCTGCTCAAAGCTTCATCTTTAGCCTTCACTATCTGTGCTTCAATGTTAGCTAATAATTCACAAGGATCAACCAGGCCAGAATCTATTAATGCACTAGCTTTCTCGTCAGCAGTACTTGTATCAGGTTTGATATGAGTCAATCTACATATTTGTTCTAACTCTGACCTCTTCTTAAAAACAAACAAGTTCTTTCATTCTTCTTGCTTTTAGTTTCGCAAGTTTTTCCACTTCTGCCGAAGCCTTCTCTATCACATCTGTTGAAAGACCGCCTCTTTCGGTGATTTCTGATGGCGAAGTTGCAACAATAGAAGTAATCCTCAGAAAAGTGTTCCTCTCTTCTTTTGACGTGTCCATCAAATTCCAAAGTTCGAATAGGTTAGCGACAGTATCCTTCAACTTCTGTATTCTGACTTTTCTTTCGGTTTTTAACTTGAGAATGGTCTTCTCTAAACCTTCCAATGTGCTATTGCTAATATTAGTTGATTGCTCCACCTGAGTCCCGTGCAAGCTCGGATGTACATCGTCTACTGTTTGGCCGAAATCCAATCCAAGAACACCACAGAGAGTATGCACCTCATTAACACATTGCATCTAATTTAGTTGCTATGAATAATTAAGTAGGTGTTTGAATGCAATATAGAGAGAATTATATACATGAATGGTTAAAAAGTAAATAAATTGATACAAAAATGAAAGGATTACGGGGAAACCGGTGAATTTGTGGAAAATGTAGCTGGAGATGTGAAAAGGGACAAGTTGGTTGGTGAAGAAACTCCTTCCGTGTAAGATATGGGCGCCGGTAGGTTGAGGGCGTGGTGGGTGGAAGTAAAGGAGGCGGCAGGCGGCTCTAAGGACGTAGGAATTGTTTCTTTCAAAGATTAAACTTAAAACTAGATTGGTACTATTTGAGAGGTATTGAATAAAACAATTGAAAATTTGTTATTTATTTAGAAAACACAACTAATACATTTCATTGATTAAAAAACTTGGAATTAAAGTTGTGCCTTCCTTTAAAAAAATATAAGTTCTGCCTAAATAACTAAAATATGATTGGCTTAAATAGAACTCAAAAGAATATAAACTAAATTTAAATTTAATTTTGAACTTCACATAATATGGTCATATTATTAGATAGATATTGATCTAATATCTATAATAGCAAGACTTTCTGAAGTCAATCCGACTTTTCTTTTTCTTTTTGAAGACTTCGGAGATGTGTTTGATATTCATTAAGTCTTCTAAGTGACAAGTCCCGTTCCTCTTTACCGCCCGTGTTGCTCACATCATCATTGACAGGATGAATTCCACAAATCTCGCCGCTTATCTTCTCTATTTGAGTTTTAATATCTTCAAATTGTTTCAACCTTTATTCTTTTTTCTTCTTCAATTCCTCAACCAATGGTGTGACAGATGCGAGCTTCTCCTTCAAGGATGCCGATCTTTTATCGGTCTTAATGGGAGAGTGAATGTCATGTTCCCCAAGTGCAGCTATTAGCGTGGCAATCTCGGCCTCCTTGGCTGCAACGGATTGATGAAAACGTGCTTTGGTGTTGGCAACTTCATCAACTTTTCTCCTATAAACATCTAAGCATTCCCTCTCTAGCTCCATCAACATTCGATCTTTGTCCTTCTCGGTCTCTCCAATATCGTTCCATATTTGCTCAAGTTCTCTGAGCAAAGAAGTGCAAGTAGTGCTTAAATGGATACTAGTAATATGACTTCCAATGGCCAACATTCTTGACAAAATTTGAAAATTACAGTCACTGGTAGTGATAAGAAAACTTCAAAGAATCAAATTTCAAGAGAAAAAACCAACCCTTTCAAGAGATAAACAAAACACGAAAGCAAGAAACTTTCATGACAAATACCAAGAAACACAAGGTGTTTCCATTGCTATGAAACAAAACAAAACTTGTTCTTTGTCTAAATTCAATATTTCTTCCGTATTAAATTTGGCTGCCTTAGTTCACTTGTTCAGTTTATTTTTTCTGAATTTATAGTAATTGGTGACCGGTTCCATGAGAGTAGAAAGTGATGCAGGGAACCTTTGATTTAGAAGTATAATTCGGTCTGCACCCCAACTATTTTTCATATAGAGTTTCATGTATTTGTTTAGATTATATCACATAAATTTGTTAATTGATCTGTAGTACCTACACCTCCGATCAAAGGTGTGTCCAATGTCAGGCACGTGTTGGTTCCTGACACTGACACATCCCTATTCAATTGGTTAATTTTTGTAAATTATTACTGGTGTTGATGTGTCACTGTCGTATCCTATGTCCGTATTGTATAGGTTAATTTATTAATTAGTGCGTAAAGAAAAATTTGAAATCCATAATATGAAATTTCCAGTGCCTTGTTCTCATTGTTATCCATATGTGGTAACTGTGTCTTTAATAGATATTGATGTACATCAATTTGAAAAATTGCATATTGTTTATAATTCATTTCAGATCCGAGTCATTTCCAACTATGACTACCAAAATCTTGTTATTATTACTTAAATGTGGTTACAATATGTAGGTAAAAAGTTATCGTGCATATTTTCTGATTTGTACTAATTTGCTGAAGTGGTTTTCCTTCAAATGTGGTTGCAGGGATTTGTCATTGTCTCAGCTTTACTCGATACAACATTGCTACAGTTCATTTAAAATTATCCATCTCCTTCTGCAATCTATAAGAAAAATTGCACGGTTGACTTAATATACCCTTGTTATGGTTTTATGGATAATCTTTCTCAATATTTGAATATGTAATTGTAAACTTGTCATGATCTGCGGGAGAATATCTAAGATACTATGTTCTTTTATTTACAATATTATTTTGAATTCATAACTTGACCGTCGGAGTTTTTGCAGGTACCACACCTTTGCCGTGTCATGCTATGTTCATGAGTATGATGAAACAGAAAGGAAATGGTAGGAAGTTTGGTTTGCTGTGATCGGTTCCATGAGATTTAGAAAGTGATGCAGGGATGCTTTTGATCATGCTCAACAAGCTGCTAGAGTGTTCAAGAACAGAAGCAGCCTGCGGTCTACCCTTTTGGAAGCACCATCCGTTCCTCAACCCAACTACGAGTGGATCAGTGTCATTGACTCGAGGGCCTGCTGGAACATTGGAAATGGGCAGAGGGTGAAAATGTTGGGTGACAACTGGTTCCTGGGTCAGGCTGAGTTTGAAGTGTGGAGTCATGCCTCAACCCTAGTGATTCGGTTAATCGAAGATGACGCAAACAGTGGAAATTGTAGTTATTCTTCATCTATTTTAATGCTGATTAAGAAACAAAAGATAGAGTTCTTAGATGATGAGATTCCTCACATGATCACACTATCGTCACCTCATCATACTTCCTCGCCACTGCAGAAAAGACGCTTACGGTTAGTGGATGAAATTATATAGCTTGGTGAGATGCGATTAGAACTGTTTCGTCTCATCAACAACACTCAAGAAGCCATGGATGCTGAAAGAAAGAGGAAAATCGCAATCTTGATGTCATTTAGATAGTAACTAACAACTTTTTATTCATTTCAATTGATTCTGTTAGGTATGTTGTTTTATTTCCCCAATGTTATTTTGAATCCATCCATCTGTTACTATTGTTGTGTCATGATGAGTAGGATCAAACTCCTTCAGGTAAAGTAACTAGAAATAGAATGGCATTTAGTATGTGTGGTTAACTATGACTTCCTAACCGTATCTTGTTCTTTTTCCTTTTTCACTTTACAATTTAAAAAAAAAATCCACTTATAATATTTTACACATAGGTTGTGTTGCGTTGCTCAACAAGTTTTTATTGAATACATCTTTTACAAAACTTTACTCTTGGATTAAAATTTTAAATATTTAGTAACTATTATGTTCAATTTCATCATTTCTGTCCAGGAACTTTATAGCAGGTTTGTCCATATGACATTTGTTATGTCATGTGGCGTGTTGCTAATAATGCTACAATGCATATTGAGACTTCTTAAATTCCAGGTTAAACTTTATTAGTACAAAAACAATGTGTGACAGCACAGTCTTAGTAGCACTGTTGCCATTACGAAGAATGAAATCTAATACCTTTATGTAACTTTTTATACATAAGCACTTAAAAGACAAACTTTTTGGTAAATAGGTTGTGAGATGAAAATTTGATCTTAACTTATCTATGCAGGTTCTAGGTTGCTCAATGTGGTTTGCTGATTTTTTATTTGTGGCAAGAAATTGGGCTAAAGATGAACAAACACGGAAGGTAAATCAAAATAAATCATCCTCAGGTGAACAAAATTGATGCTTATACATGTGAAGATTAGTAGTATAGTTGTTCACTGATATGGTGTATACTCTATATCAAGAATGTTCCATCATGCAGAAAAATTTAAAAGGCTAACGAACAAGCAGTGATTACTTACACATTTTGATTTTGTTTAAGCTGATAAACATCTTTCACTACTGATATAATCAAATAATCTGCCCGTGTCTTCTTCTCTGTGACTTTGTTTACTTCCCTTATGCAGTGCTTAAGAGGTCAGCGGAAGACTTCTGCTTTTGCTTCTCCCAGAGTGACAGGGAATTCTGGTGGATCAGCCGATGGGTTTTAAGAGTGAAAAAAACCAGAGAGTTTTAAGAGTGGAAAAAAATGCAGAATGAATCACTCTAAGGATTGCAGGTAATGTTGAATTTATAGGTTTCAAAGTTTGTTAGAAATTCAGCTCAAATGCAATATGAAATTCACTGCAAATTAATTTGTTAGCAAATGAACGCAAATCTGTTAGTTAGTTAGAATGAGTGGTTAATTTAGGTTCAATTTGATTTTTCTATTTTGAATCTGAATGTTAGTGATTAAGAGAGTTGTTAACTGTGTGATCATTCCGTTAATTGAAGAGTGAAGTAGTGTAGGAGACTTATATTATGTAGGGTGTTGTGCAGTAGTTTGTCGAACATGAGGTGTGAAGTCCTGATTGACATTGGATTGCTGCAGTTTCTGAATTGATCTTACTGCAGAATGAATGATCTTCTTGCTGTAAACAGTTTTAGTTTGTTATGTCTTGTTCTCTTGATGACCTTGCTGCCCTAAATTATCCCACTAATAAGCACTCTCCTGCAGTTAAAACTGCTATGTTAATATGTTGCTATCTTGTTCGCTAACCGCTTGTGTTGGAGGTTTGGTTGTGTGCTTATTATGGACTATTTTTGCAGGGCTGTTAGTTCATGTTTCGGAAATTGGAGGTTTGCAAAGATTTGTGGGCTAACTATGAAAGAATACTCATGGAGTGCTGACTGGATTTGTACAGAAGAGTCTGTACTGAATCCAAGAGGAGGGTAATGGTGTTTCACTGATGAAGGAGGATTGATGTGCAATGATGCTTCACTGTTGAAGTGTGGAATGATTGATGACTGCTTAAAGAAGACTTGTCAATTATATGATTCAATGAAGAATGAAGGTTTTGAAGTCGTTTGTATGAATGAAGAGTGATAAGGAAACTGAGAAAAAAAACCTGAGAGTTTTAAGAGTGAAAAAAAATGCAGAATGAATCACTCTAAGGATTGCAGGTAATGTTGAATTTATAGGTTTCAAAGTTTGTTAGAAATTCAGCTCAAATGCAATATGAAATTCACTGCAAATTAATTTGTTAGCAAATGAACGCAAATCTGTTAGTTAGTTAGAATGAGTGGTTAATTTAGGTTCAATTTGATTTTTCTATTTTGAATCTGAATGTTAGTGATTAAGAAAGTTGTTAATTGTGTGATCATTCCGTTAATTGAAGAGTGAAGTAGTGTAGGAGACTTATATTATGTAGGGTGTTGTGCAGTAGTTTGTCGAACATGAGGTGTGAAGTCCTGATTGACATTGGATTGCTGCAGTTTCTGAATTGATCTTACTGCAGAATGAATGATCTTCTTGCTGTAAACAGTTTTAGTTTGTTATGTCTTGTTCTCTTGATGACCTTGCTGCCCTAAATTATCCCACTAATAAGAACTCTACTGCAGTTAAAACTGCTATGTTAATATGTTGTTATCTTGTTCGCTAACCGCTTGTGTTGGAGGTTTGGTTGTGTGCTTATTATGGACTATTTTTGCAGGGCTGTTAGTGCATGTTTCGGAAATTGGAGGTTTGCAAATATTTGTGGCTAACTATGAAAGAATACTCATGGAGTGCTGACTGGATTTGTACAGAAGAGTTTTAGGTTTTGAGTGTAGAAGCAATGTGTATCTGCTTTTTCATGCATGTTGATGTATGGGAGCTTTTACTTGCTACAGGTGAATTAGAGTTTTAGGGCCTAAGTAAGTTGTCACTTTACAATCCCTGAGAGTGAGAAGGCTCTACACGAGTTTTACGGATATGCCTTGCATCTTATTGTATTATGTATAGACACTAGGTTTTATTCACCATCTCATCGATGTACCCGGTTCTATAGAGTAGCTTAGTTTTGCAGTAGTACATTCAAGGTAGTCAAACTCGAGATCCTACGCAAGATCGGGTTGGGATAATTAGATCGTGAATCGGGGGATCGTAACACGGATCGTAAGATCCTACCAAATTTAAAAATTCACATATATTTTGCATATGGATTAATAATATGCATATGACACTACATAATATAAAAATAAAATTCAAATAACACTAAAATTACTTTTAAAAACTGAAATTTCATAGGATAATATTCATTAAAACTAATTCAAGACAATTCCAAAACACCACAACATTCAAAACAGTAGAACTTGGTAGTGTTTTCTGGCGTGGTGGTGGTGCAATTGCAGGGGGAGCAGTGAAAGCACCAACAACTAAAGTTCCAACAGCAGAACTTGAAGCCATGGAGAAAGGTTGGATTTTTTTTAATAGAGAATGAAAGGTTATTTTAACCGTGAAAGAGAAGATAGATAGAGTGAGACAACAGATTTATTTAAATGGAGAGAGGTGAAATAGTTTAATGTGAATAAATTGGAATGAATAAATATATTTTGGGAAGTTACCCTAATCATACTATATTTTGGGAAGTGGAATAAATTCATAATTATTTGGTGGCTGAATATTAATTACTCTTAAACCCTAGTTATTAGGCTGAAAATGAAATGAATCGTTTCAGATTTAAAAAATAATTTTTTAAAGGGGGCTTTAAACAAAAACGGAATTTTTCAACAGAAACGGCGATTCTACCGTTTTCACGTGTTATCACGGCGATTCTGCCCGTGCCTACCAAAAAACGATTCTGATCATCCTCTGGCACGGTGGATAGTTGTAAGATCGTAAAATCGTACGATCCTACGAGTAGGATCGCGATTTTGACTACCATGAGTACATTAGTTGCACTTATATTAACTGCACTGACCAATATGGGTTTTTTTGTCATCAGGTCTATTGCACAATCCAATTGGAATTGGTTCTGGTTGTTAGTTTTACTTGATTGTCAGAGTCTTTGCAGGCAGGTAGCACAACCTTGGTATGCTCACATCATGAATATATCAAAATCAGTCTTAAAGTCATTACAGGTAATAATGTTCTTGTGTTTTCTCTTTCCATTTGTTTTTTACAATATATGCAAGGTGATTGTTTTGTTATAAATACTAAATACTGCACAAATGCTACTTTCCAAATACAATGAGCTGTTTCTGGCACTTACTTTTTTTATAGTGGTGTGGGTGGTATTGTGTTTTCATTTTGAAACGTACTTGTGGAGTCCCAACCCCAAACTGTATTAGATTTTTCTTGAGGAGAGTGGCTAGTCCTACAAGAAGGTTTGATGATTTTCTCACTTCACTGTGACACCGCACCACTATACTAAGCCTGTTATCTCTATTTGTTATAGAATGATTGCTGTTAAATAATATGCTCTTTGTTTAGGAAAATCTTGTACTTAAGGTTAACCTTTTCAACCGCCTTCCATGTATTACTAGTAGATAGCTGATTCATCATGCTGTGTCATAATTTAATTAATTCTCTGTATTTTATGTTTGCTATACTAATAGTTTATAGTGTGGTGGTAGATTTTGATATCATTATACCATGTATAGATCACATGTAATAGTTTATAGTGTGGTTAACCTTTTCAACCGCCTTCTATATATTACTAGTAGGTAGATTTTGAAAGTGTATTCAATTTGTTAATTGCTCTGAAGCATCCTCCACACCTCTTATCAACGGCATGTCCGGTGTCCAACACCGACCCAAATCTACATTCAATTTATTCATTTTTTTCAAATTATTACTGGTGTCGACGTGTCCTACGTCCGTATTCTGTATGTTAATTGTATTATATAGAGATTTTAAGTGCCTTGTCCGGGTTATTATTATCCATATGTAGTAACCGTGTCTTTAATAGATATTGATGCACATCAACTTGAAAAGTTGCAAATTGTTTTTAACTCATTTCAGATCCAGTAATCTCCAATGCCCTTGGTGGAATTCTTGTTAGTTTAGTTACTAGCCATGATGGCGGTGTTGAAAACGTAACGTTGTAGGAAACAGATTTTTTGCAGTTACTGAATATGATTCCGTTTTGTATGACTTCCAAATCATATTTTCTGATCTGTACAAATTTGCTTTAGTGGTTTTTCTTCAATGAAGTTACAACATGGCTACTGTTCATTTAAAATTAGCCATCTTCTTCTTGTGTCGTCTATAAGAAAAATTGCACGGTTGACTTAATATATCCTTGTTATGGTTTTATGGACAATCTTTCTCAATTATTATTATTTGATTGTGCAATTGTGAAGTTGTTATGATCTGCTTGTGATTAGTATGTTCTTTTATTTACTAAAATTATTTTGAATTCATAACTAACTTGATCGTCGGAGTTTTTGCAGGTACCGCATCTTTGGTGTGTCATGCTATGCTCATGAGTATGATGAAACAGAAAGGAAATGCAACATCTTAAAAGCATGGTAGGAAGTTTACCTTTGATTTGAGCTGCTGGCCATGCTTAACAGTCCGGTCTTCAACCGTGCTGAGTGAAGGAGATTCATTGACATGGGGGGCCTTCTGAAACATTGGAAATGGGCAGAGGTTGAAAACTTTGGGTGTCAGGCTGTGTTTGAAGTGGGGAGTCATGCCTCAAATATAAATTTTGGTGTCCTTAGTGAAAGTTGAAGCAAAACATTGGAAATTTGAGTTGTTCTTCATAATGCCTATTAAGCTCACGAGATCTTGCGAAAGAAATGGGAGAAGGTGTGTAGAGAAAATAAAAGGCGGGGAGGGGACTGGGTATATAAAATTTGAGAGCTTTCAACTTAGCTCTGGCTCTTGAGGTTGCATGTAGAAAAACAAACTCAGTTTTTGAAAACCAGAATTTCATGTATATGGACCCAACATATTATTCAAACAAGTTTATTTGACAGTAATATATGAGACAATTATTGCCCTTTTGTAATTTGTACAAGTAAAGTGTAAACTTTGAATTTTGTTTGAAATCGTGATTTCCGTTTTTGATTTGGTTCTCACAATATAGATAATGCATTCATAGAAAGTAAGTTACTTTAATTTGTTGGTATCTTCCGAAGGTAATTAGAAATAGGATGTTTGGTTCAGTAGCACTTTCTAATTGTATCTTGTTCTTTTTCCTCTTTCAAAAGACTTCCCATAAAGGTCAATGCCACTCTTTTATGCTTATAACATCATGCGTTTTTATAATTCCGTCTTTTTGTTTATTCTAAAATGTTACTCTTTTTATTTTCCAAAATTATTTTGAAGTGATAACTAACTTGTTCGTCTGAGTCTTTGTAGGAAGGTATGTACGCTCTTGTCATGAATAGATCAAAATGAGTCTTGTGGTCATTTAAGGTAATGTTCTTCTATGGCATCTGTTCATTTGATTTTTAGAATGTATCCTAAGTGATTGTTTTGTTACAAATAGAAAATACTGTACAAATCTATAAAAAATATTGGGCTGTTTCTGGCACTTTCTTTTTTATATTATACGGGTAAGGGTTGTATTGTGTTTTGATTTCACTGTTTCTTTTGGTCATATTTGATAGGGAGAGCAGCAATTGAGGTTACAAATGAAGGTGTTGATGCTGCAGGGCATACAATTGGTACATCTTTGGAGGTCATTTCCAACTTAGAGGAAGGTTCTCAACCCCAAGAGTATGTTCAAACCAACATCACTAGCTAAAGATTATTTTGAATCCATAACTAACTTGATCGTCTGATACTTTGTAGGTACCACACCTTTAGCTAGTGATGCTGGTTTCCTTTGCTGTGATAATGTCAGACTTGAGGCCCTTAGAGGTAATGTTCTTATGTTTGCCTATTTTAATTTGGTTTGATTTGTTTGTGCTCAACAGATTATTAAGGTTCATTCGTTGATTTCGTTTATTAATATGTACAAGTTTTATAAAAACGTGAAGCCTTTTCTTGACTTGAACATTTTTTTAGATATTATTCAGGTTTTTTTTTTGAACTATACAATGATTAAATGAACTTATTCTTTGTCTAAATTCAATATTTCTTCCATATTAAATCTGACTGCCTTACTTCACTTGTTCAATTTATTTTTTCTTAATTTATAGTAATTTGTGACCTTTTCCATGAGATATAGAAAGTAATGCAGGGAACCTTTGATTTGGAAGCATAATTCGGTCTGCACCCCAACTATTTTTCATATAAAGTTTCATGCATTACATTAGATTAAGTCACATAAATTTGTTAATTAATCTATAGAACCTACACCTCCGATCAAAGGTGTGTCCAATGTCAGACACGTGTTGGTTTCTGTTTCTGACACTGACTTACCACATTCAAATTATTTATCTTTTAAAATTAATACTGGTGTTGACGTGTCATTCTCGTGTCCCATGCTCGTATTGTATAAAAAAGTTTGAAATCCATAGTATGAAATTTCCAGTGCCTTGTTCTGGTCATTGTTATCCATATGTGGTAAATGTGTCTTTAATAGATATTTATGTACATCAACATGAAAATTTGCATATTGTTTATAATTCATTTCAGATCCTAGTAATTTCCAACTATGACTATCAAAATCTTTTTATTGGGACTTTAGATAAAAAGTCATCCTGCATATGTTCTGATTTGTACAAATTTGCTGAAGTGGTTTTCCTTCAATTGTGGTTGCAGGGATTTGTCATCGTCTCAGTTTTATTCGATACAACATCTTGCCCTCATCTGTCCTTAACAACAATATCCCTCATTTAATTTTGTTGTTTCCTTATTCCCCCTTCACCCAATTCCTCCTCGTGTCTTCGAGTCTACAATATTTGTTAAAGTAAATGCTCGTGACGGTGACGGTACGGTGATCGCCCATGGTTCTCTTTCTCTCTCTTCCAGGTTACTCCTACCCTATCTCATATCGAAACATTGGGGACAATGTTCGGTTTAAGCGCGGGAGGAGATTTTTATCGTTTTTTATTGTTTTTCTTTATTTTTAGTATGTTTTGTGCGTTTTTAGTTGTTTGCTTTTCCTTTCAATAAAATAACATGTGTTTGACGAGTCATCTGTGTAGTGTATCCGTATTTCTTCCATTTCTTTAATCTTACCAAAAAAAATTTGTGAGCAAAGAAAACAGTGCATCTTGAATATTCAGGCTATAAGACAGGTTTATGACGAGATTTAAAAGATTTAGGAAAACTTTTTTTAAAAACATGTATCGTCTTAACACCGTAGGGTTCATGATTATAAGAGTCTATCCCGATACCCCATATGCTGTGGCCCCAATTTTTGTTCCAAATAAGTCCTTAAGTAGTTTATCCTTGCAGTCAGCTCCGGCTTAAGCATGCTCTACGTAAGGGACCGATGAAAATAAGTGAATGATCACAAAAAAATTTCCTGCTTTGTTCTCAAGTCATATGAAAATTCGGGCTAGGTGACTCTTACACGGTCATTTAACCCAGTAAAATAAAGACATATGCGAAACATGCAGAAGAAAAAAAAATAATATATATATATATAAGAATATGCCTATTGTTGGTTGGTTCAGAGGTATCTGGTGCTGAACTTGGTAGGGTGGATTACGATCCAATCCCCCACAACTGCAAATTGGGTTAAATAAATGGGTTACACCAACTTATGTACCAGAGTCCCATGCTTAGAAAAATAGTTCCTGCTTTGTTCTTAAGTCATATGAAAATTCGGGCTAGGTGACTCTCACACGGTCATTTAACCCAGTAAAATAAAGACATATGCGAAACATGCAGAAGAAAAAAAAAAAATATATATATATATATATATATATAAGAATATGCCTATTGTTGGTTGGTTCAGAGGTATCTGGTGCTGAACTTGGTAGGGTGGATTACGATCCAATCCCCCACAACTGCAAATTGGGTTAAATAAAGGGGTTACACCAACTTATGTACCAGAGCCCCATGCTTAAGATCATAATCACTAACCGGTCACTTTACTATGAGTATGTACGGATAACGGGCTTAATGTGATTGCACCTGAATGAAAAGGACTTGATGAAAACGAAAAGAAGGTCTAGGTAGGGTGGGGTAATGTGGATTGATTTGTATTAGAGTGAAAGAAAGGAAGGAGAGAAAAGAGAGAGAGAGAGAGAGAGAAAGTGGATCTGAATTCTGTTATGTATTGATTCTGTTTGTTATATATTTTTATTCTGTTACAGTGAATAGGATATATATAGGTATCATAACCTGTGCCACTACTGGACTTAACCTACACCACACACACTAACTAACTACACGTTAGTTATGATGACATGGCACTCTAGAATATACACTAATACTCCCCCACAAGTTCAAGGTGGCTGCAAAGTCAGGCTTGAGGCAGACAAGTTGAGCTTGCTTCTGAGCTCCAGAAATCTTGAACTTCAAAGACTTTCCATAAAGGTCAGTGTCACTCTTTTATGCTTATAACATCATGTGTTGTTATAATTTCGTCTTTTTGTTTACTCTAAAATGTTACTCTTTTTATTTCCCAAAATTATAACTAACTTGTTCGTCCGAATCTTTGTAGGAAAGTATGTACGCTCTTGTCATGAATAGATCAAAATGAGTCTTGAGGTCATTACAGGTAATGTTCTTCTATTGCTTCTTTTCATTTGGTTTTTACAATAAATGCAACGTGATTGTTTTGTTACAAGTAGTAAATACTGCACAAATCCATAACAAATATTGAGCAGCTTCTCGCACTTTCTTTTTTATATTATAATGATAAGGGTTGTATTGTGTTTTGATTTCACTGTTTCTTTTGGTCATATTTTTTGGGTTATATTTGATAGGGAGAGCCAGCCGTTGAGGTTACAAATGAAGGTGTTGATGCTGCAGGGCATACAATTGGTACATTTTTGGAGGTCGTGTTCAAACTTAGGAAGGTTCTCAACCCCAAGAGTGTGATCAAACCAACATCACTAGCTAAAGATTATTTTGAATCCACAACTAACTAGATCGTCCGATGCTTTGTAGGTACCACACCTTTGCTATGACCATGTCAGTCCTGATGTCCTTAGAGGTAATGTTCTTCTGTTTGCCTCTTTTAATTTGGTTTGATTTGTTTGTGCTCAACAAATTATTCAGGTTCATTCGTTGATTTCATTTATTAATGTACAAGTTCTATAAAATCGTGGAGCCTTGTCATGACTTGAACATTTTTTCAGATATTATTCAGGTCTTTTTTGAACTATGCAATGATTAAATGAACTTATTCTTTGTTTAAATTAAATATTTCTTCCATATTAAATTTGGCGTCCTTAGTCCACTTGTTCAGTTTATTTTTCCTGAATTTATAGTAATTGGTGACCGGTTCCATGAGAATAGAAAGTGATGCAGGGAACCTTTGATTTGGAAGTATAATTCGGTCTGCATCCCAGTTATTTTTCATATAGAGTTTCATGCATTTCTTTAGATTATATCACATAAATTTGTTAATTGATTTGTAGTATCTACACCTTCGATCAAAGGTGTGTCCAATGTCAGGCACGTGTTGGTTCCTGACACTGACACATCCACATTCAATTGATTAATTTTTTTAAATTATTACTGGTGTTGACGTGTCACTGTCGTGTCCCATGTCCGTATTGTATATGTTAATTTATTAATTAGTGCGTTTCAGGGATTTGTCATTGTCTCAGCTTTACTCGATACAACATTGCTACAGTTCATTTAAAATTATCCATCTCCTTCTGCAATCTATAAGAAAAATTGCACGGTTGACTTAATATACCCTTGTTATGGTTTTATGGATAATCTCTCAATATTTGAATATGCAATTGTAAACTTGTCATGATCTGCGGGAGAATATATAAGATACTATGTTCTTTTATTTACAATATTATTTTGAATTCATAACTTGACCGTCGGAGTTTTTGCAGGTACCACACCTTTGCCGTGTCATACTATGTTCATGAGTATGATGAAACAGAAAGGAAATGGTAGGAAGTTTGGTTTGCTGTGATCGGTTCCATGAGATTTAGAAAGTGATGCAGGGACGCCTTTGATCATGCTCAACAAGCTGCTAGAGTTTTCAAGAACAGAAGCAGCCTGCGGTCTACCCTATTGGAAGCACCATCCGTTCTTCAACCCAACTACGAGTGGATGAGTGTCATTGACTCGGGCCTGCTGGAACATTGGAATTGGCAGAGGGTGAAAATGTTTGGTGACAACTGGTTCCTAGTGATTCGGTTAATCGAAGATGAAGCAAACGATGGAAATTGTGAGTTATTCTTCATCTATTTTAAGATTAAGAAACAAAAGATAGAGTTCTTAGATGATGAGATTCCCATGCTAGAGTTTTGCTTATAAGATTGTTAACCATTCCTAGAATTTTGGTTACAGTTACTTTGGCTCGTTCATCACGCTTCAGATTAATGTGAGCACCTCGCCCAGCACTGTACCTATTATCATCCTGGCTATATTCGTCGAGCCAATTTTCCTCTTCACAAGCAAAAAGCCACTTATCAATTCTACCGGTTACGTCTCTTCTGCTCAAAGCTTCATCTTTAGCTTTCACTATCTGTGCTTCAATGCTAGCTAATAATTCACAAGGATCAACCAGGCCAGAATCTATTAATGCACTAGCTTTCTCGGCAGCAGTACTTGTATCAGGTTCGATATGAGTCAATCTACATATTTCTTCTAACTCTGACCTCTTCTTAAAAACAAACAAGTTCTTTCATTCTACTTGCTTTTAGTTTCGCAAGTTTTTCCACTTCTGCCGAAGCCTTCTCTATCACATTTGTTGAAAGACCGCCTCTTTCGGTGTTTTCTTATGGCGAAGTTGCAACAATAGAAGTAATCCTCAGAAAAGTGTTCCTCTCTTCTTTTGACGTGTCCATCAAATTCCAAAGTTCGAATAGGTTAGCGACAATATCCTTCAACTTCTGTATTCTGACTTTTCTTTCGGTTTTTAACTTGAGAATGGTCTTCTCTAAACCTTCCAATGTGCTATTGCTAATATTAGTTGATTGCTCCACCTGAGTCCCGTGCAAGCTCGGATGTACATCGTCTACTGTTTGGCCGAAATCCAATCCAAGAACACCACAGAGAGTATGCACCTCATTAACACATTGCATCTAATTTAGTTGCTATGAATAATTAAGTAGGTGTTTGAATGCAATATAGAGAGAATTATATACATGAATGGTTAAAAAGTAAATAAATTGATACAAAAATGAAAGGATTACGGGGAAACCGGTGAATTTGTGGAAAATGTAGCTGAAGATGTGAAAAGGGACAAGTTGGTTGGTGAAGAAACTCCTTCCGTGTAAGATATGGGCGCCGGTAGATTGAGGGCGTGGTGGGTGGAAGTAAAGGAGGCGGTAGGCGGCTCTAAGGACGTAGGAATTGTTTCTTTCAAAGATTAAACTTAAAACTAGATTGGTACTATTTGAGAGGTATTGAATAAAACAATTGAAAATTTGTCATTTATTTAGAAAACACAACTAATACATTTCATTGATTAAAAAACTTGGAATTAAAGTCGTGCACTACTCGCAGCTACCTTGGGAGGCTTTATTTGATGGAGAATGCATGAGCGGCTCAATATCTGAATTGATAGCAATATTTCCCATTCCAGTCGCCATGCCTCCCCCTCATCTTTGTCCTTGGTCTTCTGGTCAGGAGTAGCAGTTGTTGTTTCTTGATCAATGATAAACCCCCGGCTGGCTATTGGGAAATATTCCAAATTCATCTTTCTCAATGCTCTTACGCGTGGCAAGACACTTGTATTATATTTAATGTGGTTTACAAGCTCCTTTGGGATTGGTGAGCTGGAAAATATATATGCCTTCTTGTATAGAGGCTTTCCTCCAGACATATCAGACAAGCATATGCCTACATCCTCTTATGAAGTCTGGATGAAATAACAGGATCCAATGATGGTAACGGTTGTTGTCGAAGCTGCAGGTTATCAGAAGGTACAGTGAGAAAGAATCCAATCAATGATAGGGATTTTGTGGCGAGACTGATAGCTGAAGTAACCATTTCGAAACACTGTATTTGCCTGCACAGAGTCCGTAGAAGTGCCATCATGATTGACAGTTGAGGACGACCGGCTTATCATATTATCTATAAGCAGCTATACGCTTGTTCAGAGGAATAGAAATGTGTTGATGCTTGATTCACTTCCAGGCCACTTAAAATTGCAGCAGAGAGAGCAGTTACGATCACTACGCGCTTAGCCTTGTTTTCGTCTGTGTCGGATGGGCTGGTTTGCAGAATTCTGGTAACGCGACCACTGTCATGCTTACGCAGGAAATCATAAGGCTCCTGTTTGACATGCTTGGTTTGCTAATTTGGTTTGGAGAATATGGACTGAGGTAAAATGTCGCAGTTATCCAGACAGCTGGTGTAGCCGCCGTAGGATCTGCCGCTTCAGCATCACTGCTAGTTGCCGACCTCGTTGTTTATCGTCTTGCAATTGCAGGTGGATCCTGCTGCACTTTGTTGCTGCATTTTGTCAACGACCATGCCTTGTTCTGCATGTTCTGCTATTGGTGTTTTGTACATGGCCATGAGGTATCACAACTCAGGCAATCCCTTATATTCTTTGCATCGAGATCCGTAAGCGTCGTGCCAATGTGCTCCGCTCAGTATCACTCCACCTACGAAATGCTGGGAATAATTAGGCGAGCCCAAAGTTTCTGAACGACAGTGAGTCCAGGTTCCTCCAGACCAGTTCTCAAAGAAGATTTTGTAGGCAAAGTTGATTCATACCATGCAAGCTCTTTGGTGAGCTTCAGAATTGCCGCATTTTCTGTCTCAAAGACAAAATTTGCATCATCAACAACATCGCCGGCATCGGCCAAAGAGAATTAGGTAGCATCAGCAGAAAACTCCTCAATCGCCTGACGAATAGTTCTGAAGTTTCCAGTGGGCTTGGACATTTTCTCAGAATTGAGCATTGTTAGAAGTTTTTTTATGCAGGAAATTGGTTCGTGGCTTTTGTGCTGTTTATGACTTTGATGCATCTTTTCCGTTATGCTGCACGTTTGCTGCGGTATTGCATTTGCTGTTTTCTGTTTTGCATCACCGTTTATCGTAACTAGATCGTATTGATGCCGCTAGCTTGACTTGTTGTTTGTGTTTTGTTCAGCTGCTTTGGCTTGGATGGCAGCGCGTGCTTGTCGGCAATGCTGATGCATTACCGTCGGTTTTCATTTCCGTTTGAATTGTCGGCTAGTGGTTGTTGTTGTGGCATTATTGACGGAGACTAAGCTTGAAATTGAGTAACTGCGGAGACTTCCATACCATGAAAACCAGCACTGAAAGATGTACCAATATTGGATTGGATGCCAAGCATCAGGAGGGAGGCACACAATCACCCATAGGATCAGAATTATTTGATGGAAGTCTAGTGTTTGATGTATCCAATCTGAGATCAAATCCTGCGGCTTTCTGGCGAGGTCTCTTACGATCATCAAACCGAACAATCAGTGGTTGATCACAACCTCTCATTGTAGATATTCCCTTAAGTCCACAGATTGCGGCCAGTGCCATATCTCAGTGAGAATATTTAACAAAACCACATCCATGACTCTGTTTCTAAACCTCTTCAATCTGTCCATATTTTAAGCAAACTTCCTCCAAAGTAGCATGCTTTATAAGACAACAACCTTGATGCCGTCCAGTTTTTCTATCCTTGATCAGGGCGACCCTAATCACATTCCCGTGTTCCTTAAACAATTAGGATAATCTAGCCATCCATTCAAGCGACGACATTGCAACACCATGCAGAAGGCCTTGTTTCCATCAATGTCTATTTGGTGATAGTGAAATACTTCTGCCATGGGTTGTTTGTGAAGTTCTTGTTATGATAAATTCTTGCACGGATACTGTTATGCTACTATTGGTTTGACATGGTTCGCTAGTGAATTGCGAGGTGATATTGTCAGTCTGTTGTCATGTTGTAGATGTTCATGCAATGCAGGTTTGTTGCTTTTCTGTTGCAAACTAATTCCATGCCTTGGCTCGAGGAAGGTGTCGCATGATTGTTGGCAGGTTGAATGGTTTTTGTGACAGGGTTGTAACATGCTTTATGATGAGGTATTATGTTGCTGATTTGAGTTGATCTCGTTCATGGAGGGCTGGAATTGCTAAAATTGATGATGGTGCTGCTCCTCAAGCCAACACCATTGTAGAACATCATGGGCAATGAACACAAGTTTGTCTCTTCGTCAGAATTTTCAACTTTAGATAACTTTGAAATAGTTGAAGTGATTGAATCCTTCTCCACCATTTCTTGGATGCTTGCTGGACATAATTGGGAACTGAAGGATTTATCTAACAATGATGACAATGTCAAAAGTGATTGCTCTGATGCGAAAGATGGTCTTGAAGATGTAGATGGATGAAGAAGTCGCTTTGGAATGTGTTGTGCCGCTAGGGAACGCACATAACTCAGTGACTTCACAATAGCCTCGGAAGCAAATTCAGATATGGGCAAAGGAGATGTATTTTTCAGTGTTGTTGATGTACAAGATTGTTGGTTAAAAGAACTTGACCATGGTTGATTCAGGTTTTGTTACGCCGTCGGCGCGCTTACGGCAGCAGCGTTTGAGCTTGCGGCTCTTGATGTTGTGGTCGCTATTTTTCCGGTTTTGTGGCTTGGCAGTGTGCGTTTTCTACTGCCTTTTGGTGGCTGAGAAATATCTAATTCGTTTTTAATTTCTATTACTTGATGTCGCAGTTGGCTGTGTTATTTTTGGATAAAAAGCCACCATGAACGAGTTTCCTCCCAAGTCTATGTAGTTCACATCACACCAATGCGTCACAGAAAGTGAGCATATTAGTAGCTGTCAGTTTGCCCGATAAGTAGCGAGTGAGCTTCTCTCTCATGGTAAAGGTAGTATGATTGACGGGAGTCTCGTTTAAGATCCGGTGGGCCACCTACTATGGTTTCCGCTATCGGGCCACCCACCATTTATTTCCACGCTGCAGAAGTCCAGTCCTGGGCGTGAGGGGGTTTGTTAAGAGTCCCACATCGGACAATATATGGCCTGAACATGTGTTTATAAGTGGGGGCAGTCCTCACTCTACTAACCGTTTTTGTAGAGTTGAGTTAGGCCCAAACCACACATTCTTAACAGTATTATATAGAAATTTTAAGTGCCTTGTCCGGGTTATTATTATCCATATGTAGTAACCGTGTCTTTAATAGATATTGATGCACATCAACTTGAAAAGTTGCAAATTGTTTTTAACTCATTTCAGATCCAGTAATCTCCAATGCCCTTGATGGAATTCTTGTTGGTTTAGTTACTAGCCATGATGGCGGTGTTGAAAACGTAACGTTTATTGTAGGAAATAAATTTTTTGCAGTTACTGAATATGATTCCGTTTTGTATGACTTCCAAATCATATTTTCTGATTTGTACAAATTTGCTTTAGTGGTTTTTCTTCAATGAAGCTACAGCATGGCTACAGTTCATTTAAAATTAGCCATCTTCTTCTTGTGTCGTCTATAAGAAAAATTGCACGGTTGACTTAATATATCCTTGTTATGGTTTTATGGACAATCTTTCTCAATTATTATTATTTGATTGTGCAATTGTGAAGTTGTTATGATCTGCCTGTGATTAGTATGTTCTTTTATTTACTAAAATTATTTTGAATTCATAACTAACTTGATCGTCGGAGTTTTTGCAGGTACCGCATCTTTGGTGTGTCATGCTATGCTCATGAGTATGATGAAACAGAAAGGAAATGCAACATCTTAAAAACATGGTAGGAAGTTTACCTTTGATTTGAGCTGCTGGCCATGCTTAATAGTCCGGTCTTCAACCGAGCTAAGTGAATGAGATTCATTGACATGGGGGGCCTTCTGAAACATTGGAAATGGGCAGAGGCTGAAAACTTTGAGTGTCAGGCCGTGTTTGAAGTGGGGAGTCATGCCTCAAATATAAATCTGGTGTCCTTAGTGAAAGTTGAAGCAAAACATTGGAAATTTGAGTTGTTCTTCATAATGCCTATTAAGCTCACGAGATCTTGCGAAAGAAATGGGAGAAGGTGTGTAGAGAAAATAAAAGGCGGGGAGGGGACTGGGTATATAAAATTTGAGAGCTTTCAACTTAGCTTTGGTTTGGTACTGGCTCTTGAGGTTGCATGTAGAAAAACAAACTCAGTTTTTGAAAACCAGAATTTCATGTATATGGACCCAACATATTATTCAAACAAGTTTATTTGACAGTAATATATAAGACAATTATTGCCCTTTTGTAATTTTTACAAGTAAAGTGTAAACTTTGAATTTTGTTTGAAATTGTGATTTCCGTTTTTGATTTGGTTCTCACAATATAGATACTACATTCATAGAAAGTAAGTTACTTTAACTTGTTGGTATCTTCCAAAGGTAATTAGAAATAGGATGTTTGGTTCAGTAGGACATTCTAACTGTATCTTGTTCTTTTTCCTCTTTCAAAAGACTTCCCATAAAGGTCAATGCCACTCTTTTATGCTTATAACATCATGCATTTTTATAACTCCGTCTTTTTGTTTACTCTAAAATGTTACTATTTTTATTTCCCAAAATTATTTTGAAGTGATAACTAACTTGTTCGTCCGAGTCTTTGTAGGAAGGTATGTACGCTCTTGTCATGAATAGATCAAAATGAGTCTTGTTGTCATTTAAGGTAATGTTCTTCTATGGCCTCTGTTCATTTGATTTTTAGAATGTATGCTAAGTGATTGTTTTGTTACAAATAATAAATACTGCACAAATCTATAATAAATATTGGGCTGTTTCTGACACTTTCATTTTTATATTATTCGGGTAAGGGTTGTATTGTGTTTTGATTTCACTGTTTTTTTGGGTCATATTTGATAGGGAGAGCAGCAATTGAAGTTACAAATGAAGGTGTTGATGCTGCAGGGCATACAATTGGTACATCTTTGGAGGTCATTTCCAACTTAGGAAGGTTCTCAACCCCGAGAGTATGATCAAACCAACATCACTAGCTAAAGATTATTTTGAATCCATAACTAACTTGATCGTCCGATACTTTGTAGGTATCACACCTTTAGCTAATGATGCTGGTTTCTTTTGCTGTGATCATGTCAGACTTGAGGCCCTTAGAGGTAATGTTCTTATGTTTGCCTCTTTTAATTTGGTTTCATTTGTTTGTGCTCAACAGATTATTCAGGTTCATTCGTTGATTTCGTTTATTAATATGTACAAGTTTTATAAAAACGTGAAGCCTTTTCTTGACTTGAATATTTTTTCAGATATTATTCAGGTTTTTTTTGATCTATGCAATGATTAAATGAACTTGTTCTTTGTCTAAAATCAATATTTCTTCCATATTAAATCTGGCTGCCTTACTTCACTTGTTCAGTTTATTTTTTCTGAATTTATAGTAATTTGTGACCTTTTCCATGAGATATAGAAAGTGATGAAGGGAACCTTTGATTTGGAAGCATAATTCGGTCTGCACCCCAACTATTTTTCATATAGAGTATCATGCATTACATTAGATTAAATCACATAAATTTGTTAATTAATCTATAGAACCTACACCTCCGATCAAAGGTGTGTCCAATGTCAGACACGTGTTGGTTTCTGTTTCTGACACTGACTTACCAGATTCAAATTATTTATTTTTTAAAATTAATACTGGTGTTGACGTGTCATTCTCGTGTCCCATGCTCGTATTGTATAAAAAAGTTTGTAATCCATAATATAAAATTTCCAGTACCTTGTTCTGGTCATTGTTATCCATATGTGGTAAATATGTCTTTAATAGATATTTATGTACATCAACATGAAAATTTGTATATTGTTTATAATTCATTTCAGATCTTAGTAATTTTCAACCATGACTATCAAAATCTTTTTATTGGGACTTTAGATAAAAAGTCATCCTGCATATGTTCTGATTTGTACAAATTTGCTGAGGTGGTTTTCCTTCAATTGTGGTTGCAGGGATTTGTCATCGTCTCAGTTTTATTCGATACAACATCTTGCCCTTATACACCTTAACAAAATGGGGTAGCCGGACGTAAAAATATGCATCTTGTAGAAACCGTTTGGACCTTACTTCTCTATGGTAATGTTCCATTCTGGTTCTGGGGGATATTATGCTAATATGGCATGTTACCTTATAAACCTCATGCTCTCGTCTGTCCTTAACAACAATATCTCTCACTTAATTTTGTTGTTTCCTTATTCCCCCTTCAGCCAATTCCTCCTCGTGTCTTCGAGTCTACGCTATTTGTTAAAGTAAATGCTCGTGACGGTGACGGTACGGTGATCACCCATGGTTCTCTTTCTCTCTCTTCCAGGTTACTCCTACCCTATCTCATATCGAAACATTGGGGACAATGTTCGGTTTAAGTGCGGGAGGAGATTTTTATCGTTTTTCTTTATTTTTAGTATGTTTTGTGCGTTTTTAGTTGTTTGTTTTTCCTTTCAATAAAATAACATGTGTTTGACGAGTCATTTGTGTAGTGTATCCGTATTTCTCCCATTTCTTTAATCTTACCAAAAAAAATTTGTGAGCAAAGAAAACAGTGCATCTTGAATATTAAGGCTATAAGACAGGTTTATGACGAGATGTAAAAGACTTAGGATTTTTTTTTTTAAAAATCGGTATTGTCTTAACAACGTAGGCTTCATGATTATAAGAGTCGATCCCGATACCCCATATGTTGTGGTCCCAAATTTTGTTCCAAATAAGTCCATAAGTAGTTTATCCTTGCAGTCAGCTCCGGCTTAAGCATGCTCTACGTAGGGGACCGATGAAAATAAGTGAATGATCACAAAAAAATTTCCTGCTTTGTTCTCAAGTCATATGAAAATTTGGACTAGGTGACTCTCACACGGTCTTTTAACCTAGTAAAATAAAGACATATGCGAAACATGCAGAAGAAAAAATAAATATATATATATATATATATATATATATATATATATATATATATATATATATATATATATATATATATATATATATATATATATATATATATATATATATATATATATATGCATATATACATATATATATACATATATACATATGCATATATACATATATATACATATACATATGCATATATATATATATATATATATATATATATATATATATATATATATATATATATATATATATCTATATATATATATATATATATATATATATATATATATATATATATATATATATATATATATATATATATATATATATATATATATATGTATATATACATGTATATATATATATATACATATACATAATACATACATATACATATACATATACATAATACTGATAAGGGTTGTATTGTGTTTTGATTTCACTGGTTCTTTTGGTCATATTTTTGGGGTCATATTTCATAGGGAGAGTCAGCCGTTGAGGTTACAAATGAAGGTGTTGATGCTGCAGGGCATACAATTGGTACATCTTTGGAGGTCGTGTTCAAACTTAGGAAGGTTCTCAACCCCAAAAGTGTGATCAAACCAACATCACTAGCTAAAGATTATTTTGAATCCACAACTAACTAGATCGTCCAATGCTTTGTAGGTACCACACCTTTGCTATGACCATGTCAGTCTTGATGTCCTTAGAGATAATGTTCTTCTGTTTGCCTCTTTTAATTTGGTTTGATTTGTTTGTGCTCAACAAATTTTTCAGGTTCATTCGTTGATTTCATTTATTAATGTACAAGTTTTATAAAATCGTCAAGCCTTGTCTTAACTTGAAATTTTTTTCAGATATTATTCAGGTCTTTTTTAAACTATGCAATGATTAAATGAACTTATTCTTTGTTTAAATTAAATATTTCTTCCATATTAAATTTGGCGGCCTTAGTCCACTTGTTCAGTTTATTTTTCCTGAATTTATAGTAATTGGTGACCGGTTCTATGAGAATAGAAAGTGATGCAGGGAACCTTTGATTTGGAAGTATAATTCGGTCTGCATCCCAGTTATTTTTCATATAGAGTTTCATGCATTTCTTTAGATTATATCACATAAATTTGTTAATTGATTTGTAGTATCTACACCTTCGATCAAAGGTGTGTCCAATGTCAGGCACGCGTTGGTTCCTGACACTGACACATCCACATTCAATTGATTAATTTTTTTAAATTATTACTGGTGTTGACGTGTCACTGTCGTGTCTCATGTCCGTATTGTATATGTTAATTTATTAATTAGTGCGTTTCAGGGATTTGTCATTGTCTCAGCTTTACTCGATACAACATTGCTACAGTTCATTTAAAATTATCCATCTCCTTCTGCAATCTATAAGAAAAATTGCACGGTTGACTTAATATACCCTTGTTATGGTTTTATGGATAATCTCTCGATATTTGAATATGCAATTGTAAACTTGTCATGATCTGCGGGAGAATATATAAGATACTATGTTCTTTTATTTACAATATTATTTTGAATTCATAACTTGACCGTCGGAGTTTTTGCAGGTACCACACCTTTGCCGTGTCATACTATGTTCATGAGTATGATGAAACAGAAAGGAAATGGTAGGAAGTTTGGTTTGCTGTGATCGGTTCCATGAGATTTAGAAAGTGATGCAGGGACGCCTTTGATCATGCTCAACAAGCTGCTAGAGTTTTCAAGAACAGAAGCAGCCTGCGGTCTACCCTATTGGAAGCACCATCCGTTCTTCAACCCAACTACGAGTGGATTAGTGTCATTGACTCGGGCCTGCTGGAACATTGGAATTGGCAGAGGGTGAAAATGTTTGGTGACAACTGGTTCCTAGTGATTCGGTTAATCGAAGATGAAGCAAACAATGGAAATTGTGAGTTATTCTTCATCTATTTTAAGATTAAGAAACAAAAGATAGAGTTCTTAGATGATGAGATTCCTCAAATGATCACACTATCGTCACCTCATCATACTTCCTCGCCACTGCAGAAAAGACGCTTACGGTTAGTGGATGAAATTATATAGCTTGGTGAGATGCGATTAGAACTGTTTCGTCTCATCAACAACACTCAAGAAGCCATGGATGCTGAAAGAAAGAGGAAAATCGCAATCTTGATGTCATTTAGATAGTAACTAACAACTTTTTATTCATTTCAATTGATTCTGTTAGGTATGTTGTTTTATTTCCCCAATGTTATTTTGAATCCATCCATCTGTTACTATTGTTGTGTCATGATGAGTAGGATCAAACTCCTTCAGGTAAAGTAACTAGAAATAGAATGGCATTTAGTATGGGTGGTTAACTATGACTTCCTAACCGTATCTTGTTCTTTTTCCTTTTTCACTTTACAATTTAAAAAAAAAATCCACTTATAATATTTTACACATAGGTTGTGTTGCGTTGCTCAACAAGTTTTTATTGAATACATCTTTTACAAAACTTTACTCTTGGATTAAAATTTTAAATATTTAGTAACTATTATGTTCAATTTCATCATTTCTGTCCAGGAACTTTATAGCAGGTTTGTCCATATGACATTTGTTATGTCATGTGGCGTGTTGCTAATAATGCTACAATGCA
Organism: Lathyrus oleraceus; assembly: GCF_024323335.1. Classification (NCBI taxonomy): domain Eukaryota; kingdom Viridiplantae; phylum Streptophyta; class Magnoliopsida; order Fabales; family Fabaceae; genus Lathyrus; species Lathyrus oleraceus. The sequence goes on along the minus strand of NC_066581.1, from coordinate 533,451,859 downwards.
TATTGAGACTTCTTAAAATTCCAGGTTAAACTTTATTAGTACAAAAACAATGTGTGACAGCACAGTCTTAGTAGCACTGTTGCCATTACGAAGAATGAAATCTAATACCTTTATGTAACTTTTTATACATAAGCACTTAAAAGACAAACTTTTTGGTAAATAGGTTGTGAGATGAAAATTTGATCTTAACTTATCTATGCAGGTTCTAGGTTGCTCAATGTGGTTTGCTGATTTTTTATTTGTGGCAAGAAATTGGGCTAAAGATGAACAAACACGGAAGGTAAATCAAAATAAATCATCCTCAGGTGAACAAAATTGATGCTTATACATGTGAAGATTAGTAGTATAGTTGTTCACTGATATGGTGTATACTCTATATCAAGAATGTTCCATCATGCAGAAAAATTTAAAAGCCTAACGAACAAGCAGTGATTACTTACACATTTTGATTTTGTTTAAGCTGATAAACATCTTTCACTACTGATATAATCAAATAATCTGCCCGTGTCTTCTTCTCTGTGACTTTGTTTACTTCCCCTATGCAGTGCTTAAGAGGTCAGCGGAAGACTTCTGCTTTTGCTTCTCCCAGAGTGACAGGGAATTCTGGTGGATCAGCCGATAGGTTTTAAGAGTGAAAAAAACCAGAGAGTTTTAAGAGTGGAAAAAAATGCAGAATGAATCACTCTAAGGATTGCAGGTAATGTTGAATTTATAGGTTTCAAAGTTTGTTAGAAATTCAGCTCAAATGCAATATGAAATTCACTGCAAATTAATTTGTTAGCAAATGAACGCAAATCTGTTAGTTAGTTAGAATGAGTGGTTAATTTAGGTTCAATTTGATTTTTCTATTTTGAATCTGAATGTTAGTGATTAAGAGAGTTGTTAACTGTGTGATCATTCCGTTAATTGAAGAGTGAAGTAGTGTAGGAGACTTATATTATGTAGGGTGTTGTGCAGTAGTTTGTCGAACATGAGGTGTGAAGTCCTGATTGACATTGGATTGCTGCAGTTTCTGAATTGATCTTACTGCAGAATGAATGATCTTCTTGCTGTAAACAGTTTTAGTTTGTTATGTCTTGTTCTCTTGATGACCTTGCTGCCCTAAATTATCCCACTAATAAGCACTCTCCTGCAGTTAAAACTGCTATGTTAATATGTTGCTATCTTGTTCGCTAACCGCTTGTGTTGGAGGTTTGGTTGTGTGCTTATTATGGACTATTTTTGCAGGGCTGTTAGTGCATGTTTCGGAAATTGGAGGTTTGCAAATATTTGTGGCTAACTATGAAAGAATACTCATGGAGTGCTGACTGGATTTGTACAGAAGAGTTTTAGGTTTTGAGTGTAGAAGCAATGTGTACCTGCTTTTTCATGCATGTTGATGTATGGGAGCTTTTACTTGCTACAGGTGAATTAGAGTTTTAGGGCCTAAGTAAGTTGTCACTTAACAATCCCTGAGAGTGAGAAGGCTCTACACGAGTTTTACGGATATGCCTTGCATCTTATTGTATTATGTATAGACACTAGGTTTTATTCACCATCTCATCGATGTACCCGGTTCTATAGAGTAGCTTAGTTTTGCAGTAGTACATTAGTTGCACTTATATTAACTGCACTGACCAATATGGGTTTTTTTGTCAAAAGGTCTATTGCACAATCCAATTGGAATTGGTTCTGGTTGTTAGTTTTACTTGATTGTCAGAGTCTTTGCAGGCAGGTAGCACAACCTTGGTATGCTCACATCATGAATATATCAAAATCAGTCTTAAAGTCATTACAGGTAATAATGTTCTTGTGTTTTCTCTTTCCATTTGTTTTTTACAATATATGCAAGGTGATTGTTTTGTTATAAATACTAAATACTGCACAAATGCTACTTTCCAAATACAATGAGCTGTTTCTGGCACTTACTTTTTTTATAGTGGTGTGGGTGGTATTGTGTTTTCATTTTGAAACGTACTTGTGGAGTCCCAACCCCAAACTGTATTAGATTTTTCTTGAGAGTGGCTAGTCCTACAAGAAGGTTTGATGATTTTCTCACTTCACTGTGACACCGCACCACTATACTAAACCTGTTATCTCTATTTGTTATAGAATGATTGCTGTTAAATAATATGCTCTTTGTTTAAGAAAATCTTGTACTTAAGGTTAACCTTTTCAACGGCCTTCCATGTATTACTAGTAGATAGCTGATTCATCATGCTGTGTCATAATTTAATTAATTCTCTGTATTTTATGTTTGCTATACTAATAGTTTATAGTGTGGTGGTAGATTTTGATATCATTATACCATGTATAGATTACATGTAATAGTTTATAGTGTGGTTAACCTTTTCAACCGCCTTCCATGTATTACTAGTAGGTAGATTTTGAAAGTGTATTCAATTTGTTAATTGCTCTGAAGCATCCTCCACACCTCTTATCAACGGCATGTCCGGTGTCCAACACCGACCCAAATCTACATTCAATTTATTCATTTTTTTCAAATTATTACTGGTGTCGACGTGTCCTACGTCCGTATTCTGTATGTTAATTGTATTATATAGAGATTTTAAGTGCCTTGTCCGGGTTATTATTATCCATATGTAGTAACCGTGTCTTTAATAGATATTGATGCACATCAACTTGAAAAGTTGCAAATTGTTTTTAACTCATTTCAGATCCAGTAATCTCCAATGCCCTTGGTGGAATTCTTGTTGGTTTAGTTACTAGCCATGATGGCGGTGTTGAAAACGTAACGTTGTAGGAAACAGATTTTTTGCAGTTACTGAATATGATTCCGTTTTGTATGACTTCCTAATCATATTTTCTGATCTGTACAAATTTGCTTTAGTGGTTTTTCTTCAATGAAGTTACAACATGGCTACTGTTCATTTAAAATTAGCCATCTTCTTCTTGTGTCGTCTATAAGAAAAATTGCACGGTTGACTTAATATATCCTTGTTATGGTTTTATGGACAATCTTTCTCAATTATTATTATTTGATTGTGCAATTGTGAAGTTGTTATGATCTGCCTGTGATTAGTATGTTCTTTTATTTACTAAAATTATTTTGAATTCATAACTAACTTGATCGTCGGAGTTTTTGCAGGTACCGCATCTTTGGTGTGTCATGCTATGCTCATGAGTATGATGAAACAGAAAGGAAATGCAACATCTTAAAAACATGGTAGGAAGTTTACCTTTGATTTGAGCTGCTGGCCATGCTTAACAGTCCGGTCTTCAACCGAGCTAAGTGAATGAGATTCATTGACATGGGGGGCCTTCTGAAACATTGGAAATGGGCAGAGGCTGAAAACTTTGGGTGTCAGGCTATGTTTGAAGTGGGGAGTCATGCCTCAAATATAAATTCTGGTGTCCCTAGTGAAAGTTGAAGCAAAACATTGGAATTTTGAGTTGTTCTTCATAATGCCTATTAAGCTCACGAGATCTTGCGAAAGAAATGGGAGAAGGTGTGTAGAGAAAATAAAAGGCGGGGAGGGGACTGGGTATATAAAATTTGAGAGCTTTCAACTTAGCTCTGGCTCTTGAGGTTGCATGTAGAAAAACAAACTCAGTTTTTGAAAACCAGAATTTCATGTATATGGACCCAACATATTATTCAAACAAGTTTATTTGATAGTAATATATGAGACAATTATTGCCCTTTTGTAATTTGTACAAGTAAAGTGTAAACTTTGAATTTTGTTTGAAATCGTGATTTCCGTTTTTGATTTGGTTCTCACAATATAGATAATGCATTCATAGAAAGTAAGTTACTTTAACTTGTAGGTATCTTCCAAAGGTAATTAGAAATAGGATGTTTGGTTCAGTAGCACTTTCTAACTGTATCTTGTTCTTTTTCCTCTTTCAAAAGACTTCCCATAAAGGTCAATGCCACTCTTTTATGCTTATAACATCATGCGTTTTTATAATTCCGTCTTTTTGTTTATTCTAAAATGTTACTCTTTTTATTCCCCAAAATTATTTTGAAGTGATAACTAACTTGTTCGTCTGAGTCTTTGTAGGAAGGTATGTACGCTCTTGTCATGAATAGATCAAAATGAGTCTTGTGGTCATTTAAGGCAATGTTCTTCTATGGCATCTGTTCATTTGATTTTTAGAATGTATCCTAAGTGATTGTTTTGTTACAAATAGAAAATAATGTACAAATCTATAAAAAATATTGGGCTGTTTCTGACACTTTCTTTTTTATATTATACGGGTAAGGGTTGTATTGTGTTTTGATTTCACTGTTTCTTTTGGTCATATTTGATAGGGAGAGCAGCAATTGAGGTTACAAATGAAGGTGTTGATGCTGCAGGGCATACAATTGGTACATCTTTGGAGGTCATTTCCAACTTAGAGGAAGGTTCTCAACCCCAAGAGTACGATCAAACCAACATCACTAGCTAAAGATTATTTTGAATCCATAACTAACTTGATCGTCTGATACTTTGTAGGTACCACACCTTTAGCTAGTGATGCTGGTTTCCTTTGCTGTGATAATGTCAGACTTGAGGCCCTTAGAGGTAATGTTCTTATGTTTGCCTATTTTAATTTGGTTTGATTTGTTTGTGCTCAACAGATTATTAAGGTTCATTCGTTGATTTCGTTTATTAATATGTACAAGTTTTATAAAAACGTGAAGCCTTTTCTTGACTTGAACATTTTTTTAGATATTATTCAGGTTTTTTTTTTAACTATACAATGATTAAATGAACTTATTCTTTGTCTAAATTCAATATTTCTTCCATATTAAATCTGGCTGCCTTACTTCACTTGTTCAATTTATTTTTTCTTAATTTATAGTAATTTGTGACCTTTTCCATGAGATATAGAAAGTAATGCAGGGAACCTTTGATTTGGAAGCATAATTCGGTCTGCACCCCAACTATTTTTCATATAGAGTTTCATGCATTACATTAGATTAAGTCACATAAATTTGTTAATTAATCTATAGAACCTACACCTCCGATCAAAGGTGTGTCCAATGTCAGACACGTGTTGGTTTCTGTTTCTGACACTGACTTACCACATTCAAATTATTTATCTTTTAAAATTAATACTGGTGTTGACGTGTCATTCTCGTGTCCCATACTCGTATTGTATAAAAAAGTTTGAAATCCATAGATGAAATTTCCAGTGCCTTGTTCTGGTCATTGTTATCCATATGTGGTAAATGTGTCTTTAATAGATATTTATGTACATCAACATGAAAATTTGCATATTGTTTATAATTCATTTCAGATCCTAGTAATTTCCAACTATGACTATCAAAATCTTTTTATTGGGACTTTAGATAAAAAGTCATCCTGCATATGTTCTGATTTGTACAAATTTGCTGAAGTGGTTTTCCTTCTATTGTGGTTGCAGGGATTTGTCATCGTCTCAGTTTTATTCGATACAACATCTTGCCCTCATACACCTTCACAAAATGGGGTAGCCAGACGTAAAAATATGCATCTTGTAGTAACCGCTTGGACCTTACTTCTCTATGGTAATGTTCCATTCTGATTATGGGGGATATTATGCTAATATGGCATGTTACCCTATAAACCTGATGCCCTCGTCTGTCCTTAACAACAATATCCCTCATTTAATTTTGTTGTTTCCTTATTCCCCCTTCACCCAATTCCTCCTCGTGTCTTCGAGTCTACAATATTTGTTAAAGTAAATGCTCGTGACGGTGACGGTACGGTGATCGCCCATGGTTCTCTTTCTCTCTCTTCCAGGTTACTCCTACCCTATCTCATATCGAAACATTGGGGACAATGTTCGGTTTAAGCGCGGGAGGAGATTTTTATCGTTTTTTATTGTTTTTCTTTATTTTTAGTATGTTTTGTGCGTTTTTAGTTGTTTGCTTTTCCTTTCAATAAAATAACATGTGTTTGACGAGTCATCTGTGTAGTGTATCCGTATTTCTTCCATTTCTTTAATCTTACCAAAAAAAAATTGTGAGCACAGAAAACAGTGCATCTTGAATATTCAGGCTATAAGACAGGTTTATGACGAGATTTAAAAGATTTAGGAAAACTTTTTTTAAAAACATGTATTGTCTTAACACCGTAGGGTTCATGATTATAAGAGTCTATCCCGATAACCCATATGCTGTGGCCCTAATTTTTGTTCCAAAAAAGTCCTTAAGTAGTTTATCCTTACAGTCAGCTCCGGCTTAAGCATGCTCTACGTAAGGTACCGATGAAAATAAGTGAATGATCACAAAAAAATTTCCTGCTTTGTTCTCAAGTCATATGAAAATTCGGGCTAGGTGACTCTCACACGGTCATTTAACCCAGTAAAATAAAGACATATGCGAAACATGCAGAAGAAAAAAAAAAAAATATATATATATATATATATATATAAGAATATGCCTATTGTTGGTTGGTTCAGAGGTATCTGGTACTGAACTTGGTAGGGTGGATTACGATCCAATCCCCCACAACTGCAAATTGGGTTAAGTAAATGGGTTACACCAACTTATGTACCAGAGTCCCATGCTTAGAAAAATAATTCCTGCTTTGTTCTTAAGTCATATGAAAATTCGGGCTAGGTGACTCTCACAAGGTCATTTAACCCAGTAAAATAAAGACATATGCGAAACATGCAGAAGAAAAAAAAAAAAAAATATATATATATATATATATATATATATATATATATATATATATATATATATATATATATATATATATATATATATATATATATATATATATATATATATATATATATATATATATATATAAGAATATGCCTGTTGTTGGTTGGTTCAGAGGTATCTGGTGCTGAATTTGGTAGGGTGGATTAGGATCCAATCCCCCACAACTGCAAATTGGGTTAAATAAAGGGGTTACACCAACTTATGTACCAGAGCCCCATGCTTAAGAGCATAATCACTAACCGGTCACTTTACTATGAGTATGTACGGATAACGGGCTTAATGTGATTGCACCTGAATGAAAAGGACTTGATGAAAACGAAAAGAATGCCTAGGTATGGTGGGGTAATGTGGATTGATTTGTATTAGAGTGAAAGGAAGGAAGGAGAGAAAAGAGAGAGAGAGAGAGAAAGTGGATCTGAATTCTGTTATGTATTGATTCTGTTTGTTATATATTTTTATTCTGTTACAGTGAATAGGATATATATAGGTATTATAACCTGTGCCACTACTGGACTTAACCTACACCACACACACTAACTAACTACACGTTAGTTATGATGACATGGCACTCTAGAATATACACTAATACTCCCCCACAAGTTCAAGGTGGCTGCAAAGTCAGGCTTGAGGCAGACAAGTTGAGCTTGCTTCTGAGCTCCAGAAATCTTGAACTTCAAAGACTTCCCATAAAGGTCAGTGTCACTCTTTTATGCTTATAACATCATGTGTTGTTATAATTTCGTCTTTTTGTTTACTCTAAAATGTTACTCTTTTTATTTCCCAAAATTATAACTAACTTGTTCGTCCGATTCTTTGTAGGAAAGTATTTACGCTCTTGTCATGAATAGATCAAAATGAGTCTTGAGGTCATTACAGGTAATGTTCTTCTATTGCTTCTTTTCATTTGGTTTTTACAATAAATGCAACGTGATTGTTTTGTTACAAGTAGTAAATACTGCACAAATCCATAACAAATATTGAGCAGCTTCTCGCACTTTCTTTTTTATATTATAATGATAAGGGTTGTATTGTGTTTTGATTTCACTGTTTCTTTTGGTCATATTTTTTGGGTTATATTTGATAGGGAGAGCCAGCCGTTGAGGTTACAAATGAAGGTGTTGATGCTGCAGGGCATACAATTGGTACATTTTTGGAGGTCGTGTTCAAACTTAGGAAGGTTCTCAACCCCAAGAGTGTGATCAAACCAACATCACTAGCTAAAGATTATTTTGAATCCACAACTAACTAGATCGTCCGATGCTTTGTAGGTACCACACCTTTGCTATGACCATGTCAGTCTTGAGGTCCTTAGAGGTAATGTTCTTCTGTTTGCCTCTTTTAATTTGGTCTGATTTGTTTGTGCTCAACAAATTATTCAGGTTCATTCGTTGATTTCATTTATTAATGTACAAGTTCTATAAAATCGTGGAGCCTTGTCATGACTTGAACATTTTTTCAGATATTATTCAGGTCTTTTTTGAACTATGTAATGATTAAATGAACTTATTCTTTGTTTAAATTAAATATTTCTTCCATATTAAATTTGGCGGCCTTAGTCCACTTGTTCAGTTTATTTTTCCTGAATTTATAGTAATTGGTGACCGGTTCCATGAGAATAGAAAGTGATGCAGGGAACCTTTGATTTGGAAGTATAATTCGGTCTGCATCCCAGTTATTTTTCATATAGAGTTTCATGCATTTCTTTAGATTATATCACATAAATTTGTTAATTGATTTGTAGTATCTACACCTTCGATCAAAGGTGTGTCCAATGTCAGGCACGTGTTGGTTCCTGACACTGACACATCCACATTCAATTGATTAATTTTTTTAAATTATTACTGGTGTTGACGTGTCACTGTCGTGTCCCATGTCCGTATTGTATATGTTAATTTATTAATTAGTGCGTTTCAGGGATTTGTCATTGTCTCAGCTTTACTCGATACAACATTGCTACAGTTCATTTAAAATTATCCATCTCCTTCTGCAATCTATAAGAAAAATTGCACGGTTGACTTAATATACCCTTGTTATGGTTTTATGGATAATCTCTCAATATTTGAATATGCAATTGTAAACTTGTCATGATCTGCGGGAGAATATATAAGATACTATGTTCTTTTATTTACAATATTATTTTGAATTCATAACTTGACCGTCGGAGTTTTTGCAGGTACCACACCTTTGCAGTGTCATACTATGTTCATGAGTATGATGAAACAGAAAGGAAATGGTAGGAAGTTTGGTTTGCTGTGATCGGTTCCATGAGATTTAGAAAGTGATGCAGGGACGCCTTTGATCATGCTCAACAAGCTGCTAGAGTTTTCAAGAACAGAAACAGCCTGCGGTCTACCCTATTGGAAGCACCATCCGTTCTTCAACCCAACATACGAGTGGATGAGTGTCATTGACTCGGGCCTGCTGGAACATTGGAATTGGCAGAGGGTGAAAATGTTTGGTGACAACTGGTTCCTAGTGATTCGGTTAATCGAAGATGAAGCAAACGATGGAAATTGTGAGTTATTCTTCATCTATTTTAAGATTAAGAAACAAAAGATAGAGTTCTTAGATGATGAGATTCCCATGCTAGAGTTTTGCTTATAAGATTGTTAACCATTCCTAGAATTTTGGTTACAGTTACTTTGGCTCGTTCATCACGCTTCAGATTAATGTGAGCACCTCGCCCAGCACTGTACCTATTATCATCCTGGCTATATTCGTCGAGCCAATTTTCCTCTTCACAAGCAAAAAGCCACTTATCAATTCTACCGGTTACGTCTCTTCTGCTCAAAGCTTCATCTTTAGCTTTCACTATCTGTGCTTCAATGCTAGCTAATAATTCACAAGGATCAACCAGGCCAGAATCTATTAATGCACTAGCTTTCTCGGCAGCAGTACTTGTATCAGGTTCGATATGAGTCAATCTACATATTTCTTCTAACTCTGACCTCTTCTTAAAAACAAACAAGTTCTTTCATTCTACTTGCTTTTAGTTTCGCAAGTTTTTCCACTTCTGCCGAAGCCTTCTCTATCACATTTGTTGAAAGACCGCCTCTTTCGGTGTTTTCTTATGGCGAAGTTGCAACAATAGAAGTAATCCTCAGAAAAGTGTTCCTCTCTTCTTTTGACGTGTCCATCAAATTCCAAAGTTCGAATAGGTTAGCGACAATATCCTTCAACTTCTGTATTCTGACTTTTCTTTCGGTTTTTAACTTGAGAATGGTCTTCTCTAAACCTTCCAATGTGCTATTGCTAATATTAGTTGATTGCTCCACCTGAGTCCCGTGCAAGCTCGGATGTACATCGTCTACTGTTTGGCCGAAATCCAATCCAAGAACACCACAGAGAGTATGCACCTCATTAACACATTGCATCTAATTTAGTTGCTATGAATAATTAAGTAGGTGTTTGAATGCAATATAGAGAGAATTATATACATGAATGGTTAAAAAGTAAATAAATTGATACAAAAATGAAAGGATTACGGGGAAACCGGTGAATTTGTGGAAAATGTAGCTGAAGATGTGAAAAGGGACAAGTTGGTTGGTGAAGAAACTCCTTCCGTGTAAGATATGGGCGCCGGTAGATTGAGGGCGTGGTGGGTGGAAGTAAAGGAGGCGGTAGGCGGCTCTAAGGACGTAGGAATTGTTTCTTTCAAAGATTAAACTTAAAACTAGATTGGTACTATTTGAGAGGTATTGAATAAAACAATTGAAAATTTGTCATTTATTTAGAAAACACAACTAATACATTTCATTGATTAAAAAACTTGGAATTAAAGTCGTGCACTACTCGCAGCTACCTTGGGAGGCTTTATTTGATGGAGAATGCATGAGCGGCTCAATATCTGAATTGATAGCAATATTTCCCATTCCAGTCGCCATGCCTCCCCCTCATCTTTGTCCTTGGTCTTCTGGTCAGGAGTAGCAGTTGTTGTTTCTTGATCAATGATAAACCCCCGGCTGGCTATTGGGAAATATTCCAAATTCATCTTTCTCAATGCTCTTACGCGTGGCAAGACACTTGTATTATATTTAATGTGGTTTACAAGCTCCTTTGGGATTGGTGAGCTGGAAAATATATATGCCTTCTTGTATAGAGGCTTTCCTCCAGACATATCAGACAAGCATATGCCTACATCCTCTTATGAAGTCTGGATGAAATAACAGGATCCAATGATGGTAACGGTTGTTGTCGAAGCTGCAGGTTATCAGAAGGTACAGTGAGAAAGAATCCAATCAATGATAGGGATTTTGTGGCGAGACTGATAGCTGAAGTAACCATTTCGAAACACTGTATTTGCCTGCACAGAGTCCGTAGAAGTGCCATCATGATTGACAGTTGAGGACGACCGGCTTATCATATTATCTATAAGCAGCTATACGCTTGTTCAGAGGAATAGAAATGTGTTGATGCTTGATTCACTTCCAGGCCACTTAAAATTGCAGCAGAGAGAGCAGTTACGATCACTACGCGCTTAGCCTTGTTTTCGTCTGTGTCGGATGGGCTGGTTTGCAGAATTCTGGTAACGCGACCACTGTCATGCTTACGCAGGAAATCATAAGGCTCCTGTTTGACATGCTTGGTTTGCTAATTTGGTTTGGAGAATATGGACTGAGGTAAAATGTCGCAGTTATCCAGACAGCTGGTGTAGCCGCCGTAGGATCTGCCGCTTCAGCATCACTGCTAGTTGCCGACCTCGTTGTTTATCGTCTTGCAATTGCAGGTGGATCCTGCTGCACTTTGTTGCTGCATTTTGTCAACGACCATGCCTTGTTCTGCATGTTCTGCTATTGGTGTTTTGTACATGGCCATGAGGTATCACAACTCAGGCAATCCCTTATATTCTTTGCATCGAGATCCGTAAGCGTCGTGCCAATGTGCTCCGCTCAGTATCACTCCTCCTACGAAATGCTTGGAATAATTAGGCGAGCCCAAAGTTTCTGAACGACAGTGAGTCCAGGTTCCTCCAGACAAGTTCTCAAAGAAGATTTTGTAGGCAAAGTTGATTCATACCATGCAAGCTCTTTGGTGAGCTTCAGAATTGCCGCATTTTCTGTCTCAAAGACAAAATTTGCATCATCAACAGCATCGCCGGCATCGGCCAAAGAGAATTAGGTAGCATCAGCAGAAAACTCCTCAATCGCCTGACGAATAGTTCTGAAGTTTCCAGTGGGCTTGGACATTTTCTCAGAATTGAGCATTGTTAGAAGTTTTTTTATGCAGGAAATTGGTTCGTGGCTTTTCTGTTGTTTACGACTTTGATGCATCTTTTCCGTTATGCTGCACGTTTGCTGCGATATTGCATTTGCGGTTTTCTGTTTTGCATCACCGTTTATCGTAACTAGATCGTATTGATGCCGCTAGCTTGGCTTGTTGGTTGTGTTTTGTTCAGCTGCTTTGGCTTGGATGGCAGCGCGTGCTTGTCGGCAATGCTGATGCATTACCGTCGGTTTTCATTTCCGTTTGAATTGTCGGCTAGTGGTTGTTGTTGTGGCATTATCGACGGAGACTAAGCTTGAAATTGAGTAACTGCGGAGACTTCCATACCATGAAAACCAGCACTGAAAGATGTACCAATATTGGATTGGATGCCAAGCATCAGGAGGGAGGCACCATCCATGACTCTGTTTCTAAACCTCTTCAATCTGTCCATATTTTAAGCAAACTTCCTCCAAAGTAGCATGCTTTATAAGACAACAACCTTGATGCCGTCCAGTTTTTCTATCCTTGATCAGGGCGACCCTAATCACATTCCCGTGTTCCTTAAACAAAGTACAAATATTTTTCTTAGTTTGGAAAAATTTCCAAAATGGTATGTGTTTAGTAGCTTCTGCATGGTGTTGCAATGTCGTCGCTTGAATGGATGGCTAGATTATCCTAATTGTTGTTGTAGCTGGGAGAAGGCCTTGTTTCCATCAATGTCTATTTGGTGATAGTGAAATACTTCTGCCATGGGTTCTTTGTGAAGTTCTTGTTATGATAAATTCTTGCACGGATACTGTTATGCTACTATTGGTTTGACATGGTTCGCTAGTGAATTGCGAGGTGATATTGTCAGTCTGTTGTCATGTTGTAGATGTTCATGCAATGCAGGTTTGTTGCTTTTCTGTTGCAAACTAATTCCATGCCTTGGCTCGAGGAAGGTGTCGCATGATTGTTGGCAGGTTGAATGGTTTTTGTGGCAGGGTTGTAACATGCTTTATGATGAGGTATTATGTTGCTGATTTGAGTTGATCTCGTTCATGGAGGGCTGGAATTGCTAAAATTGATGATGGTGCTGCTCCTCAAGCCAACACCATTGTAGAACATCATGGGCAATGAACACAAGTTTGTCTCTTCGTCAGAATTTTCAACTTTAGATAACTTTGAAATAGTTGAAGTGATTGAATCCTTCTCCACCATTTCTTGGATGCTTGCTGGACATAATTGGGAACTGAAGGATTTATCTAACAATGATGACAATGTCAAAAGTGATTGCTCTGATGCGAAAGATGGTCTTGAAGATGTAGATGGATGAAGAAGTCGCTTTGGAATGTGTTGTGCCGCTAGGGAACGCACATAACTCAGTGACTTCACAATAGCCTCGGAAGCAAATTCAGATATGGGCAAAGGAGATGTATTTTTCAGTGTTGTTGATGTACAAGATTGTTGGTTAAAAGAACTTGACCATGGTTGATTCAGGTTTTGTTACGCCGTCGGCGCGCTTACGGCAGCAGCGTTTGAGCTTGCGGCTCTTGATGTTGTGGTCGCTATTTTTCCGGTTTTGTGGCTTGGCAGTGTGCGTTTTCTACTGCCTTTTGGTGGCTGAGAAATATCTAATTCGTTTTTAATTTCTATTACTTGATGTCGCAGTTGGCTGTGTTATTTTTGGACAAAAAGCCACCATGAACGAGTTTCCTCCCAAGTCTATGTAGTTCACATCACACCAATGCGTCACAGAAAGTGAGCATATTAGTAGCTGTCAGTTTGCCCGATAAGTAGCGAGTGAGCTTCTCTCTCATGGTAAAGGTAGTATGATTGACGGGAGTCTCGTTTAAGATCCGGTGGGCCACCTACTATGGTTTCCGCTATCGGGCCACCCACCATTTATTTCCACGCTGCAGAAGTCCAGTCCTGGGTGTGAGGGGGTTTGTTAAGAGTCCCACATCGGACAATATATGGCCTAAACATGTGTTTATAAGTGGGGGCAGTCCTCACTCTACTAACCGTTTTTGTAGAGTTGAGTTAGGCCCAAACCACACATTCTTAACAGTATTATATAGAGATTTTAAGTGCCTTGTCCGGGTTATTATTATCCATATGTAGTAACCGTGTCTTTAATAGATATTGATGCACATCAACTTGAAAAGTTGCAAATTGTTTTTAACTCATTTCAGATCCAGTAATCTCCAATGCCGTTGTTGGAATTCTTGTTGGTTTAGTTACTAGCCATGATGGTGGTGTTGAAAACGTAACATTTATTGTAGGAAATAAATTTTTTGCAGTTACTGAATATGATTCCGTTTTGTATGACTTCCAAATCATATTTTCTGATTTGTACAAATTTGCTCTAGTGGTTTTTCTTCAATGAAGCTACAGCATGGCTACAGATCATTTAAAATTAGCCATCTTCTTCTTGTGTCGTCTATAAGAAAAATTGCACGGTTGACTTAATATATCCTTGTTATGGTTTTATGGACAATCTTTCTCAATTATTATTATTTGATTGTGCAATTGTGAAGTTGTTATGATCTGCCTGTGATTAGTATGTTCTTTTATTTACTAAAATTATTTTGAATTCATAACTAACTTGATCGTCGGAGTTTTTGCAGGTACCGCATCTTTGGTGTGTCATGCTATGCTCATGAGTATGATGAAACAGAAAGGAAATGCAACATCTTAAAAACATGGTAGGAAGTTTACCTTTGATTTGAGCTGCTGGCCATGCTTAACAGTCCGGTCTTCAACCGAGCTAAGTGAATGAGATTCATTGACATGGGGGGCCTTCTGAAACATTGGAAATGGGCAGAGGCTGAAAACTTTGGGTGTCAGGCTGTGTTTGAAGTGGGGAGTCATGCCTCAAATATAAATTCTGGTGTCCCTAGTGAAAGTTGAAGCAAAACATTGGAAATTTGAGTTGTTCTTCATAATGCCTATTAAGCTCACGAGATCTTGCGAAAGAAATGGGAGAAGGTGTGTAGAGAAAATAAAAGGCGGCGAGGGGACTGGGTATATAAAATTTGAGAGCTTTCAACTTAGCTTTGGTTTGGTACTGGCTCTTGAGGTTACATGTAGAAAAACAAACTCAGTTTTTGAAAACCAGAATTTCATGTATATGGACCCAACATATTATTCAAACAAGTTTATTTGAACAGTAATATATAAGACAATTATTGCCCTTTTGTAATTTGTACAAGTAAAGTGTAAACTTTGAATTTTGTTTGAAATCGTGATTTCCGTTTTTGATTTGGTTCTCACAATATAGATAATGCATTCATAGAAAGTAAGTTACTTTAACTTGTTGGTATCTTCCAAAGGTAATTAGAAATAGGATGTTTGGTTCAGTAGCACTTTCTAACTGTATCTTGTTCTTTTTCCTGTTTCAAAAGACTTCCCATAAAGGTCAATGCCACTCTTTTATGCTTATAACATCATGCGTTTTTATAATTCCGTCTTTTTGTTTATTCTAAAATGTTACTCTTTTTATTTTCCAAAATTATTTTGAAATGATAACTAACTTGTTCGTCCGAGTCTTTATAGGAAGGTATGTACGCTTTTGTCATGAATAGATCAAAATGAGTCTTGTGGTCATTTAAGGTAATGTTCTTCTATGGCCTCTGTTCATTTGATTTTTAGAATGTATGCTAAGTGATTGTTTTTTTACAAATAGTAAATACTGCACATATCTATAATAAATATTGGGTTGTTTCTGACACTTTCATTTTTATATTATTCGGGTAAGGGTTGTATTGTGTTTTGATTTCACTGTTTTTTTTGTCATATTTGATAGGGAGAGCAGCAATTGAGGTTACAAATGAAGGTGTTGATGCTGCAGGGCATACAATTGGTACATCTTTGGAGGTCATTTCCAACTTAGGAAGGTTCTCAACCCCGAGAGAATGATCAAACCAACATCACTAGCTAAAGATTATTTTGAATCCATAACTAACTTGATCGTCCGATACTTTGTAGGTATGACACCTTTAGCTAATGATGCTAGTTTCTTTTGCTGTGATCATGTCAGACTTGAGGCCCTTAGAGGTAATGTTCTTATGTTTGCCTCTTTTAATTTGGTTTGATTTGTTTGTGCTCAACAAATTATTTAGGTTCATTCGTTGATTTCGTTTATTAATATGTACAAGTTTTATAAAAACGTGAAGCCTTTTCTTGACTTGAATATTTTTTCAGATATTATTCAGGTTTTTTTTGAACTATGCAATGATTCAATGAACTTGTTCTTTGTCTAAAATCAATATTTCTTCCATATTAAATCTGGCTGCCTTACTTCACTTGTTCAGTTTATTTTTTCTGAATTTATAGTAATTTGTGACCTTTTCCATGAGATATAGAAAGTGAAGAAGGGAACCTTTGATTTGGAAGCATAATTCGGTCTGCATCCCAACTATTTTTCATATAGAGTATCATGCATTACATTAGATTAAATCACATAAATTTGTTAATTAATCTATAGAACCTACACCTCCGATCAAAGGTGTGTCCAATGTCAGACACGTGTTGGTTTCTGTTTCTGACACTGACTTACCACATTCAAATTATTTATTTTTTAAAATTAATACTGGTGTTGACGTGTCATTCTCGTGTCCCATGCTCGTATTGTATAAAAAAGTTTGAAATCCATAATATAAAATTTCCAGTGCCTTGTTCTGGTCATTGTTATCCATATGTGGTAAATATGTCTTTAATAGATATTTATGTACATCAACATGAAAATTTGTATATTGTTTATAATTCATTTCAGATCCTAGTAATTTCCAACTATGACTATCAAAATCTTTTTATTGGGACTTTAGATAAAAAGTCATCCTGCATATGTTCTGATTTGTACAAATTTGCTGAGGTGGTTTTCCTTCAATTGTGGTTGCAGGGATTTGTCATCGTCTCAGTTTTATTCGATACAACATCTTGCCCTCATACACCTTCACAAAATGGGGTAGCCAGACGTAAAAATATGCATCTTGTAGAAACCGCTTGGACCTTACTTCTCTATGGTAATGTTCCATTCTGGTTATGGGGGATATTATGCTAATATGGCATGTTACCCTATAAACCTCATGCCCTCGTCTGTCCTTAACAACAATATCCCTCATTTAATTTTGTTGTTTCCTTATTCCCCCTTCACCCAATTCCTCCTCGTGTCTTCGAGTCTACAATATTTGTTAAAGTAAATGCTCGTGACGGTGACGGTACGGTGATCGCCCATGGTTCTCTTTCTCTCTCTTCCAGGTTACTCCTACCCTATCTCATATCGAAACATTGGGGACAATGTTCGGTTTAAGCGCGGGAGGAGATTTTTATCGTTTTTTATTGTTTTTCTTTATTTTTAGTATGTTTTGTGCGTTTTTAGTTGTTTGCTTTTCCTTTCTATAAAATAACATGTGTTTGACGAGTCATCTGTGTAGTGTATCCGTATTTCTTCCATTTCTTTAATCTTACCAAAAAAAAATTGTGAGCAAAGAAAACAGTGCATCTTGAATATTCAGGCTATAAGACAGGTTTATGACGAGATTTAAAAGATTTAGAAAAACTTTTTTTAAAAACATGTATTGTCTTAACACCGTAGGGTTCATGATTATAAGAGTCCTTCCCGATACCCCATATGCTGTGGCCCCAATTTTTGTTCCAAAAAAGTCCTTAAGTAGTTTATCCTTGCAGTCAGCTCCGGCTTAAGCATGCTCTACGTAAGGTACCGATGAAAATAAGTGAATGATCACAAAAAAATTTCCTGCTTTGTTCTCAAGTCATATGAAAATTCGGGCTAGGTGACTCTCACACGGTCATTTAACCCAGTAAAATAAAGACATATGCGAAACATGCAGAAGAAAAAAAAAAATATATATATATATATATATATATATATATATATATATATATATAATATGCCTATTGTTGGTTGGTTCAGAGGTATCTGGTGCTGAACTTGGTAGGGTGGATTACGATCCAATCCCCCACAACTGCAAATTGGGTTAAATAAATGGGTTACACCAACTTATGTACCAGAGTCCCATGCTTAGAAAAATAATTCTTGCTTTGTTCTTAAGTCATATGAAAATTCGGGCTAGGTGACTCTCACAAGGTCATTTAACCCAGTAAAATAAAGACATATGCGAAACATGCAGAAGAAAAAAAAATAAATATATATATATATATATATATATATATATATATATATATATATATATATATATATATATATATATATATATATATATATATATATATATATATATATATATATATATATATATATATATATATATATATATATATATATATATATATATATATATATATAAGAATATGCCTATTGTTGGTTGGTTCAGAGGTATCTGGTGCTGAATTTGGTAGGATGGATTACGATTCAATCCCCCACAACTGCAAATTGGGTTAAATAAAGGGGTTACACCAACTTATGTACCAGAGCCCCATGCTTAAGAGCATAATCACTAACCGGTCACTTTACTATGAGTATGTACGGATAACGGGCTTAATGTGATTGCACCTGAATGAAAAGGACTTGATGAAAACGAAAAGAAGGCCTAGGTATGGTGGGGTAATGTGGATTGATTTGTATTAGAGTGAAAGGAAGGAAGGAGAGAAAAGAGAGAGAGAGAGAGAGAGAAAGTGGATCTGAATTCTGTTATGTATTAATTCTGTTTGTTATATATTTTTATTCTGTTACAGTGAATAGGATATATATAGGTATCATAACCTGTGCCACTACTGGACTTAACCTACACCGCACACACTAACTAACTACACGTTAGTTATGATGACATGGCACTCTAGAATATACACTAATACTCCCCCACAAGTTCAAGGTGGCTGCAAAGTCAGGCTTGAGGCAGACAAGTTGAGCTTGCTTCTGAGCTCCAGAAATCTTGAACTTCAAAGACTTCCCATAAAGGTCAGTGTCACTCTTTTATGCTTATAACATCATGTGTTGTTATAATTTCGTCTTTTTGTTTACTCTAAAATGTTACTCTTTTTATTTCCCAAAATTATAACTAACTTGTTCGTCCGAATCTTTGTAGGAAATATGTACGCTCTTGTCATGAATAGATCAAAATGAGTCTTGAGGTCATTACAGGTAATGTTCTTCTATTGCTTCTTTTCATTTGGTTTTTACAATAAATGCAACGTGATTGTTTTGTTACAAGTAGTAAATACTGCACAAATCCATAACAAATATTGAGCAGCTTCTCGCACTTTCTTTTTTATATTATAATGATAAGGGTTGTATTGTGTTTTGATTTCACTGTTTCTTTTGGTCATATTTTTTGGGTTATATTTGATAGGGAGAGCCAGCCGTTGAGGTTACAAATGAAGGTGTTGATGCTGCAGGGCATACAATTGGTACATTTTTGGAGGTCGTGTTCAAACTTAGGAAGGTTCTCAACCCCAAGAGTGTGATCAAACCAACATCACTAGCTAAAGATTATTTTGAATCCACAACTAACTAGATCGTCCGATGCTTTGTAGGTACCACACCTTTGCTATGACCATGTCAGTCTTGAGGTCCTTATAGGTAATGTTCTTCTGTTTGCCTCTTTTAATTTGGTTTGATTTGTTTGTGCTCAACAAATTATTCAGGTTCATTCGTTGATTTCATTTATTAATGTACAAGTTCTATAAAATCGTGGAGCCTTGTCATGACTTGAACATTTTTTCAGATATTATTCAGGTCTTTTTTGAACTATGCAATGATTAAATGAACTTATTCTTTGTTTAAATTAAATATTTCTTCCATATTAAATTTGGCGGCCTTAGTCTACTTGTTCAGTTTATTTTTCCTGAATTTATAGTAATTGGTGACCGGTTCCATGAGAATAGAAAGTGATGCAGGGAACCTTTGATTTGGAAGTATAATTCGGTCTGCATCCCATTTATTTTTCATATAGAGTTTCATGCATTTCTTTAGATTATATCACATAAATTTGTTAATTGATTTGTAGTATCTACACCTTCGATCAAAGGTGTGTCCAATGTCAGGCACGTGTTGGTTCCTGACACTGACACATCCACATTCAATTGATTAATTTTTTTAAATTATTACTGGTGTTGACGTGTCACTGTCGTGTCCCATGTCCGTATTGTATATGTTAATTTATTAATTAGTGCGTTTCAGGGATTTGTCATTGTCTCAGCTTTACTCGATACAACATTGCTACAGTTCATTTAAAATTATCCATCTCCTTCTGCAATCTATAAGAAAAATTGCACGGTTGACTTAATATACCCTTGTTATGGTTTTATGGATAATCTCTCAATATTTGAATATGCAATTGTAAACTTGTCATGATCTGCGGGAGAATATATAAGATACTATGTTCTTTTATTTACAATATTATTTTGAATTCATAACTTGACCGTCGGAGTTTTTGCAGGTACCACACCTTTGCCGTGTCATACTATGTTCATGAGTATGATGAAACAGAAAGGAAATGGTAGGAAGTTTGGTTTGCTGTGATCGGTTCCATGAGATTTAGAAAGTGATGCAGGGACGCCTTTGATCATGCTCAACAAGCTGCTAGAGTTTTCAAGAACAGAAACAGCCTGCGGTCTACCCTATTGGAAGCACCATCCGTTCTTCAACCCAACTACGAGTGGATGAGTGTCATTGACTCGGGCCTGCTGGAACATTGGAATTGGCAGAGGGTGAAAATGTTTGGTGACAACTGGTTCCTAGTGATTCGGTTAATCGAAGATGAAGCAAACGATGGAAATTGTGAGTTATTCTTCATCTATTTTAAGATTAAGAAACAAAAGATAGAGTTCTTAGATGATGAGATTCCCATGCTAGAGTTTTGCTTATAAGATTGTTAACCATTCCTAGAATTTTGGTTACAGTTACTTTGGCTCGTTCATCACGCTTCAGATTAATGTGAGCACCTCGCCCAGCACTGTACCTATTATCATCCTGGCTATATTCGTCGAGCCAATTTTCCTCTTCACAAGCAAAAAGCCACTTATCAATTCTACCGGTTACGTCTCTTCTGCTCAAAGCTTCATCTTTAGCTTTCACTATCTGTGCTTCAATGCTAGCTAATAATTCACAAGGATCAACCAGGCCAGAATCTATTAATGCACTAGCTTTCTCGGCAGCAGTACTTGTATCAGGTTCGATATGAGTCAATCTACATATTTCTTCTAACTCTGACCTCTTCTTAAAAACAAACAAGTTCTTTCATTCTACTTGCTTTTAGTTTCGCAAGTTTTTCCACTTCTGCCGAAGCCTTCTCTATCACATTTGTTGAAAGACCGCCTCTTTCGGTGTTTTCTTATGGCGAAGTTGCAACAATAGAAGTAATCCTCAGAAAAGTGTTCCTCTCTTCTTTTGACGTGTCCATCAAATTCCAAAGTTCGAATAGGTTAGCGACAATATCCTTCAACTTCTGTATTCTGACTTTTCTTTCGGTTTTTAACTTGAGAATGGTCTTCTCTAAACCTTCCAATGTGCTATTGCTAATATTAGTTGATTGCTCCACCTGAGTCCCGTGCAAGCTCGGATGTACATCGTCTACTGTTTGGCCGAAATCCAATCCAAGAACACCACAGAGAGTATGCACCTCATTAACACATTGCATCTAATTTAGTTGCTATGAATAATTAAGTAGGTGTTTGAATGCAATATAGAGAGAATTATATACATGAATGGTTAAAAAGTAAATAAATTGATACAAAAATGAAAGGATTACGGGGAAACCGGTGAATTTGTGGAAAATGTAGCTGAAGATGTGAAAAGGGACAAGTTGGTTGGTGAAGAAACTCCTTCCGTGTAAGATATGGGCGCCGGTAGATTGAGGGCGTGGTGGGTGGAAGTAAAGGAGGCGGTAGGCGGCTCTAAGGACGTAGGAATTGTTTCTTTCAAAGATTAAACTTAAAACTAGATTGGTACTATTTGAGAGGTATTGAATAAAACAATTGAAAATTTGTCATTTATTTAGAAAACACAACTAATACATTTCATTGATTAAAAAACTTGGAATTAAAGTCGTGCCTTCCATTAAAAAAATATAAGTTCTACCTAAATAAACTAAAGCTATGATTGGACTTAAATAGATAACTCCAAAGATATAAAACTAAATTAAAATAATTTTGTTCGTTCAACTATGAATATGCGGAAGATTAGGAAATAGTAAATGCTGATCTCTAATATAGCGAAGTGAGCAAGACTTTAGGAGGTAAATCCGGACTTTTTAGCTTTTTGAAGATTGGGAGATGGTTAAAGAGCCCAACATAGGACAATCGAGGGAATGAAAAATTAGTGTTGTATGGCTTTATAACTTAATGGACTAGCAAGAAGACACCTGGCCCGAAGTAGCTTTCAAGCAAGCTGGCAACTACGCTCCAAGCATAAGTCAGAGAATGCCCCAATACAATTCACACAGAAACAGTATGCATGTTGCAGGAACAATAACGGGGCAATTAACATGGAAAAACTCTGTCAAGGCACTACTCGCAGCTACCTTGGGAGGCTTTATTTGATGGAGAATGCATGAGCGGCTCAATATCTGAATTGATAGCAATATTTCCCATTCCAGTCGCCATGCCTCCCCCTCATCTTTGTCCTTGGTCTTCTGGTCAGGAGTAGCAGTTGTTGTTTCTTGATCAATGATAAACCCCCGGCTGGCTATTGGGAAATATTCCAAATTCATCTTTCTCAATGCTCTTACGCGTGGCAAGACACTTGTATTATATTTAATGTGGTTTACAAGCTCCTTTGGGATTGGTGAGCTGGAAAATATATATGCCTTCTTGTATAGAGGCTTTCCTCCAGACATATCAGACAAGCATATGCCTACATCCTCTTATGAAGTCTGGATGAAATAACAGGATCCAATGATGGTAACGGTTGTTGTCGAAGCTGCAGGTTATCAGAAGGTACAGTGAGAAAGAATCCAATCAATGATAGGGATTTTGTGGCGAGACTGATAGCTGAAGTAACCATTTCGAAACACTGTATTTGCCTGCACAGAGTCCGTAGAAGTGCCATCATGATTGACAGTTGAGGACGACCGGCTTATCATATTATCTATAAGCAGCTATACGCTTGTTCAGAGGAATAGAAATGTGTTGATGCTTGATTCACTTCCAGGCCACTTAAAATTGCAGCAGAGAGAGCAGTTACGATCACTACGCGCTTAGCCTTGTTTTCGTCTGTGTCGGATGGGCTGGTTTGCAGAATTCTGGTAACGCGACCACTGTCATGCTTACGCAGGAAATCATAAGGCTCCTGTTTGACATGCTTGGTTTGCTAATTTGGTTTGGAGAATATGGACTGAGGTAAAATGTCGCAGTTATCCAGACAGCTGGTGTAGCCGCCGTAGGATCTGCCGCTTCAGCATCACTGCTAGTTGCCGACCTCGTTGTTTATCGTCTTGCAATTGCAGGTGGATCCTGCTGCACTTTGTTGCTGCATTTTGTCAACGACCATGCCTTGTTCTGCATGTTCTGCTATTGGTGTTTTGTACATGGCCATGAGGTATCACAACTCAGGCAATCCCTTATATTCTTTGCATCGAGATCCGTAAGCGTCGTGCCAATGTGCTCCGCTCAGTATCACTCCACCTACGAAATGCTGGGAATAATTAGGCGAGCCCAAAGTTTCTGAACGACAGTGAGTCCAGGTTCCTCCAGACCAGTTCTCAAAGAAGATTTTGTAGGCAAAGTTGATTCATACCATGCAAGCTCTTTGGTGAGCTTCAGAATTGCCGCATTTTCTGTCTCAAAGACAAAATTTGCATCATCAACAACATCGCCGGCATCGGCCAAAGAGAATTAGGTAGCATCAGCAGAAAACTCCTCAATCGCCTGACGAATAGTTCTGAAGTTTCCAGTGGGCTTGGACATTTTCTCAGAATTGAGCATTGTTAGAAGTTTTTTTATGCAGGAAATTGGTTCGTGGCTTTTGTGCTGTTTATGACTTTGATGCATCTTTTCCGTTATGCTGCACGTTTGCTGCGGTATTGCATTTGCTGTTTTCTGTTTTGCATCACCGTTTATCGTAACTAGATCGTATTGATGCCGCTAGCTTGGCTTGTTGTTTGTGTTTTGTTCAGCTGCTTTGGCTTGGATGGCAGCGCGTGCTTGTCGGCAATGCTGATGCATTACCGTCGGTTTTCATTTCCGTTTGAATTGTCGGCTAGTGGTTGTTGTTGTGGCATTATTGACGGAGACTAAGCTTGAAATTGAGTAACTGCGGAGACTTCCATACCATGAAAACCAGCACTGAAAGATGTACCAATATTGGATTGGATGCCAAGCATCAGGAGGGAGGCACCACATCCATGACTCTGTTTCTAAACCTCTTCAATCTGTCCATATTTTAAGCAAACTTCCTCCAAAGTAGCATGCTTTATAAGACAACAACCTTGATGCCGTCCAGTTTTTCTATCCTTGATCAGGGCGACCCTAATCACATTCCCGTGTTCCTTAAACAAAGTACAAATATTTTTCTTAGTTTGGAAAAAATTTCCAAAATGGTATTTGTTTATCCTTAGGATAATCTAGCCATCCATTCAAGCGACGACATTGCAACACCATGCAGAAGGCCTTGTTTCCATCAATGTCTATTTGGTGATAGTGAAATACTTCTGCCATGGGTTGTTTGTGAAGTTCTTGTTATGATAAATTCTTGCACGGATACTGTTATGCTACTATTGGTTTGACATGGTTCGCTAGTGAATTGCGAGGTGATATTGTCAGTCTGTTGTCATGTTGTAGATGTTCATGCAATGCAGGTTTGTTGCTTTTCTGTTGCAAACTAATTCCATGCCTTGGCTCGAGGAAGGTGTCGCATGATTGTTGGCAGGTTGAATGGTTTTTGTGACAGGGTTGTAACATGCTTTATGATGAGGTATTATGTTGCTGATTTGAGTTGATCTCGTTCATGGAGGGCTGGAATTGCTAAAATTGATGATGGTGCTGCTCCTCAAGCCAACACCATTGTAGAACATCATGGGCAATGAACACAAGTTTGTCTCTTCGTCAGAATTTTCAACTTTAGATAACTTTGAAATAGTTGAAGTGATTGAATCCTTCTCCACCATTTCTTGGATGCTTGCTGGACATAATTGGGAACTGAAGGATTTATCTAACAATGATGACAATGTCAAAAGTGATTGCTCTGATGCGAAAGATGGTCTTGAAGATGTAGATGGATGAAGAAGTCGCTTTGGAATGTGTTGTGCCGCTAGGGAACGCACATAACTCAGTGACTTCACAATAGCCTCGGAAGCAAATTCAGATATGGGCAAAGGAGATGTATTTTTCAGTGTTGTTGATGTACAAGATTGTTGGTTAAAAGAACTTGACCATGGTTGATTCAGGTTTTGTTACGCCGTCGGCGCGCTTACGGCAGCAGCGTTTGAGCTTGCGGCTCTTGATGTTGTGGTCGCTATTTTTCCGGTTTTGTGGCTTGGCAGTGTGCGTTTTCTACTGCCTTTTGGTGGCTGAGAAATATCTAATTCGTTTTTAATTTCTATTACTTGATGTCGCAGTTGGCTGTGTTATTTTTGGATAAAAAGCCACCATGAACGAGTTTCCTCCCAAGTCTATGTAGTTCACATCACACCAATGCGTCACAGAAAGTGAGCATATTAGTAGCTGTCAGTTTGCCCGATAAGTAGCGAGTGAGCTTCTCTCTCATGGTAAAGGTAGTATGATTGACGGGAGTCTCGTTTAAGATCCGGTGGGCCACCTACTATGGTTTCCGCTATCGGGCCACCCACCATTTATTTCCACGCTGCAGAAGTCCAGTCCTGGGCGTGAGGGGGTTTGTTAAGAGTCCCACATCGGACAATATATGGCCTGAACATGTGTTTATAAGTGGGGGCAGTCCTCACTCTACTAACCGTTTTTGTAGAGTTGAGTTAGGCCCAAACCACACATTCTTAACAGTATTATATAGAAATTTTAAGTGCCTTGTCCGGGTTTATTATCCATATGTAGTAACCGTGTCTTTAATAGATATTGATGCACATCAACTTGAAAAGTTGCAAATTGTTTTTAACTCATTTCAGATCCAGTAATCTCCAATGCCCTTGATGGAATTCTTGTTGGTTTAGTTACTAGCCATGATGGCGGTGTTGAAAACGTAACGTTTATTGTAGGAAATAAATTTTTGCAGTTACTGAATATGATTCCGTTTTGTATGACTTCCAAATCATATTTTCTGATTTGTACAAATTTGCTTTAGTGGTTTTTCTTCAATGAAGCTACAGCATGGCTACAGTTCATTTAAAATTAGCCATCTTCTTCTTGTGTCGTCTATAAGAAAAATTGCACGGTTGACTTAATATATCCTTGTTATGGTTTTATGGACAATCTTTCTCAATTATTATTATTTGATTGTGCAATTGTGAAGTTGTTATGATCTGCCTGTGATTAGTATGTTCTTTTATTTACTAAAATTATTTTGAATTCATAACTAACTTGATCGTCGGAGTTTTTGCAATTTTCTGCGCGAACCGGGGGCAGGTGTGATCTTTTGGTACCGCATCTTTGGTGTGTCATGCTATGCTCATGAGTATGATGAAACAGAAAGGAAATGCAACATCTTAAAAACATGGTAGGAAGTTTACCTTTGATTTGAGCTGCTGGCCATGCTTAATAGTCCGGTCTTCAACCGAGCTAAGTGAATGAGATTCATTGACATGGGGGGCCTTCTGAAACATTGGAAATGGGCAGAGGCTGAAAACTTTGAGTGTCAGGCCGTGTTTGAAGTGGGGAGTCATGCCTCAAATATAAATCTGGTGTCCTTAGTGAAAGTTGAAGCAAAACATTGGAAATTTGAGTTGTTCTTCATAATGCCTATTAAGCTCACGAGATCTTGCGAAAGAAATGGGAGAAGGTGTGTAGAGAAAATAAAAGGCGGGGAGGGGACTGGGTATATAAAATTTGAGAGCTTTCAACTTAGCTTTGGTTTGGTACTGGCTCTTGAGGTTGCATGTAGAAAAACAAACTCAGTTTTTGAAAACCAGAATTTCATGTATATGGACCCAACATATTATTCAAACAAGTTTATTTGACAGTAATATATAAGACAATTATTGCCCTTTTGTAATTTTTACAAGTAAAGTGTAAACTTTGAATTTTGTTTGAAATTGTGATTTCCGTTTTTGATTTGGTTCTCACAATATAGATACTACATTCATAGAAAGTAAGTTACTTTAACTTGTTGGTATCTTCCAAAGGTAATTAGAAATAGGATGTTTGGTTCAGTAGGACATTCTAACTGTATCTTGTTCTTTTTCCTCTTTCAAAAGACTTCCCATAAAGGTCAATGCCACTCTTTTATGCTTATAACATCATGCATTTTTATAACTCCGTCTTTTTGTTTACTCTAAAATGTTACTATTTTATTTCCCAAAATTATTTTGAAGTGATAACTAACTTGTTCGTCCGAGTCTTTGTAGGAAGGTATGTACGCTCTTGTCATGAATAGATCAAAATGAGTCTTGTTGTCATTTAAGGTAATGTTCTTCTATGGCCTCTGTTCATTTGATTTTTAGAATGTATGCTAAGTGATTGTTTTGTTACAAATAATAAATACTGCACAAATCTATAATAAATATTGGGCTGTTTCTGACACTTTCATTTTTATATTATTCGGGTAAGGGTTGTATTGTGTTTTGATTTCACTGTTTTTTTGGGTCATATTTGATAGGGAGAGCAGCAATTGAAGTTACAAATGAAGGTGTTGATGCTGCAGGGCATACAATTGGTACATCTTTGGAGGTCATTTCCAACTTAGGAAGGTTCTCAACCCCGAGAGTATGATCAAACCAACATCACTAGCTAAAGATTATTTTGAATCCATAACTAACTTGATCGTCCGATACTTTGTAGGTATCACACCTTTAGCTAATGATGCTGGTTTCTTTTGCTGTGATCATGTCAGACTTGAGGCCCTTAGAGGTAATGTTCTTATGTTTGCCTCTTTTAATTTGGTTTCATTTGTTTGTGCTCAACAGATTATTCAGGTTCATTCGTTGATTTCGTTATTTAATATGTACAAGTTTTATAAAAACGTGAAGCCTTTTCTTGACTTGAATATTTTTTCAGATATTATTCAGGTTTTTTTTTGATCTATGCAATGATTAAATGAACTTGTTCTTTGTCTAAAATCAATATTTCTTCCATATTAAATCTGGCTGCCTTACTTCACTTGTTCAGTTTATTTTTCTGAATTTATAGTAATTTGTGACCTTTTCCATGAGATATAGAAAGTGATGAAGGGAACCTTTGATTTGGAAGCATAATTCGGTCTGCACCCCAACTATTTTTCATATAGAGTATCATGCATTACATTAGATTAAATCACATAAATTTGTTAATTAATCTATAGAACCTACACCTCCGATCAAAGGTGTGTCCAATGTCAGACACGTGTTGGTTTCTGTTTCTGACACTGACTTACCAGATTCAAATTATTTATTTTTTAAAATAATACTGGTGTTGACGTGTCATTCTCGTGTCCCATGCTCGTATTGTATAAAAAAGTTTGTAATCCATAATATAAATTTCCAGTGCCTTGTTCTGGTCATTGTTATCCATATGTGGTAAATATGTCTTTAATAGATATTTATGTACATCAACATGAAAATTTGTATATTGTTTATAATTCATTTCAGATCTTAGTAATTTTCAACCATGACTATCAAAATCTTTTATTGGGACTTTAGATAAAAAGTCATCCTGCATATGTTCTGATTTGTACAATTTGCTGAGGTGGTTTTCCTTCAATTGTGGTTGCAGGGATTTGTCATCGTCTCAGTTTTATTCGATACAACATCTTGCCCTTATACACCTTAACAAATGGGGTAGCCGGACGTAAGAAATATGCATCTTGTAGAAACCGTTTGGACCTTACTTCTCTATGGTAATGTTCCATTCTGGTTCTGGGGGATATTATGCTAATATGGCATGTTACCATTATAAACTCATGCTCTCGTCTGTCCTTAACAACAATATCTCTCACTTAATTTTGTTGTTTCCTTATTCCCCCTTCAGCCAACCTCCTCGTGTCTTCGAGTCTACGCTATTTGTTAAAGTAAATGCTCGTGACGGTGACGGTACGGTGATCACCCATGGTTCTCTTTCTCTCTCTTCCAGGTTACTCCTACCCTATCTCATATCGAAACATTGGGGACAATGTTCGGTTTAAGTGCGGGAGGAGATTTTTATCGTTTTTCTTTTATTTTTAGTATGTTTTGTGCGTTTTTAGTTGTTTGTTTTTCCTTTCAATAAAATAACATGTGTTTGACGAGTCATTTGTGTAGTGTATCCGTATTTCTCCCATT